>NC_066584.1:346212766-346515796 GCF_024323335.1 Lathyrus oleraceus | reverse complement strand
TACAACTTAAAACTATTGGGGGACTCGAGAGATTCCACACAAACATGGAATAGACTCATCCAGGGAAACAACATCATCTGTAGGGAATACGAGTAAGTAAGGATAAAACTGAGGTACTTGAATAATGCAGGGAAAAGGAGATAATAACATCTGTAGGGAATACGAGTAACTAAGGAAAAACGCACATTCAACTCAACTGGGGAAGCAATAAACTTCAATACAGGAGGAGCAAAAATTTATTATCTACTACATGTTATTGGGTAAGGAGATAATAAATATGTGACAGAGAGAACATCTGACTTCGGTTATGATGAACATATCAAGAATGACTCGCTAGGAATCAACAGGAGGGAGTATTCATTACCGGTTACTGGGTAAGAATAGGCTTGTTGGGAAAAACTGCAGAAAATAGAGGATTTATAACTTCCAGTTATTGAGAAGAAGACCAAAGGAAAGAGTATCCTTCATCGGCTAGGATGAACATATCAAGGATAAACTCAACGGAGAAGAAAATCCGTCACCGGTTAAGATGAACATATCAAGGATAGTCTTGCCTGGAAATGCCAAGGAGGATACCCGTCATCGGTTAGGATGAGCATATCATGGATATACCAACTTAACAAAAAGGGTAGGAATTACATCTATTGAAAGTTGGATAGAAAACCGATGGAGAGAAAATCCGTCACAGGTTAGGATGAACATATCAAGGATTAACTATGCGAAGGGACAAATTAGGATTTACAACTACCGGTTACTGGGTAGAAAACCAATCAAAGAGAAAATCCGTCACCGGTTAAGATGAATATATCAAGGATAGACTTTGAAAAGGAGATAAAGCGGGTTTTACAACTACCAGTTACTGGGTAGAAAACCACAAGGAGAAGAAAATTTGTCATCGATTAAGATGAACATATCAAGGATTAACTCTCTGAGGAGCAAAATAGGGATTACAACTACCTTTTTACTAGGTAGAATACCAAAAATAAGAATATCCGTCATCGGTTAAAGTGAACATATCAAGGATAGACTCAGGTAGGGGAAGGAAAGATATCTGTCACCAGCTAGGATGAACATATCAAGAATATACTTCCTAGGGAATAGATCCACTAGGGACTCTACTGAGGAGAAAAAAGGGTATATTTGTCGGGTATTGGGCAATAAGTAGAAAACTGCACACTAAGAAGAATATTACCAGTTACTATGTAATAGACTCTTAGGGGACCAAAGCATCTATCTAGGTAAGAGCTAGAAATAAATAATCAATCAAGACTTACCCCAATGAGGACATAACTCAAGGAGCATAATTCCATTCAGATTATCTACTGGAAGGGAAACTGAAATAACAACTATCCATAACAGAAAGGTTAATGTCTTTCTGCTTAAGGGGCTAACACTCTATAATTGAGGGAGTAAAGTCACCATATTTGGTATGGGTATAAAATACCTCCATAATAGAGAATAAGCATCTCAAACAAATCAAATATGAAGATGTGAGATATGCAAAATTATTAAATTATATGAATGTATATGTATATGTATACATGATGATTATGCTGACAAAATGATCACAACAGATACAAAGGTGTCGCAAAGGACTTGAACCACCAGTACAATCCTCGGTCAATCCACAAAATATGGAGACAATTTGCTGGAGAATAGAGAGATCAACATCCCAAAGGTTCAAACCTAACTGGGGAAGGAGGAGATCTGCTGAGGATAGAACAATATCAAGTCTGTGGGGAATTTTAGGTCAATACCATAAAAATGGGAGACAACCCTACAAAGAATAATCAATAACTAAAGCTGCTCAGAAACCAGGAGGAAACTCTGACTAGGTGCAATTTGAATGGCGATTGGTGGGGAAACCAAAGCAATCCATTGGGGAAAATCAACCATCTCTAAAGATCCACCCTGCTGAGGAAATACAAACTTCGTTGGAGAAGGCAGAAACTCTCCACCGAGGATCTGAATCAACACAAACGTCTAGGGATATCCAAAGGGTTAACTACTTTGGGGAACCTGTGCTGTTTCGCACCTAAGGACTGGCTATCCATCGAAATACTGTTGATATTCATTTTAATTGCTTTGAAAAATTCTTTCTTTTATCTATATAAAAAAATTGATTTTGATTTTAAAATTTTTAATTTCAAAATGATCATAATAAAATTAAAAACTATTGGCTGAATTAAATAGAAGTAGAAAGAATTTGGAAAAGAGCTCCACTTTATTTAATAGAATGGTAGTCTGTAAATGATAAGACTCCATAGATTTTGCAAAGTTGAAAATTGTAATTTACATGGAAAAGGGGTACATTGAATACAAATGATCCTTAATCCCTCTACTAACTCTTGATATCCATTGTGTTCTTGACCGCTGCTCGGGTGATGAATCGATGTGAACCCTTGTGCTCAAACAAGTCTTCAAAATCACTAAAGATCAGTAGATTGCAGTTACTTGCCATAATCCCTAATTTTTGCATAAGTTGCCCCAACATGGGGTACTTAACTTATCGGGAAATTCTTATGGTTTATGTCTCTGATTTTTGCCTGGATCGCCCTTTTTGGTTTTCAATCCACCGAGACGCTCATTTTTGCCTAAGCTGCCCTTTCGAGTTTTCAACTTAACGAGCTGTTCTTTTCTTTTTTTAGGCGAAGTATTTCTTGACTGCATGTGCATTCATAGGACGAGTGAACTCTTCACCATCCATTGGTGTAAGAATCAATGCATCGCCTAAAAAGGCTCTCTTAACAACATATGGGCCATCATAATTAGGAGTCCATTTTCCTCTGGAAATTGGCTTAAACGTCAAAATCTTCTTGAGCACAAGGTCACCTTCTCTGAATACACGAGGTCTGACCTTCTTATCAAAAGCTTTCTTCATTCTTTGTTGATATAATTAACCATGACACATGGCAGTTAATCTCTTCTCTTCAATCAATCCAGCTGGTCAAACCTGGTCTGACACCATTCAGCTTCAGTCAACTTGGCTTCCATGAGCACACGTAATGAAGGAATCTCAACCTCTACGGGAAGCACTGCTTCCATTCCATATACAAGAAAAAGCGGGGTTGCCCCTGTTGAAGTGCGGATGGATGTACAATACCCATGCAAAGCAAATGGGAGCATCTCATGCCAATCCTTATATGTGACAACCATCTTCTGGATAATCTTCTTGATGTTCTTATTTGCAGCTTCAAGAACCCCATTCATATTGGGTCTGTAGGGAGAAGAACTATGATGTGAAATCTTGAAGTCTTTGCAAAGAGCTTTCACCATATTGTTATTCAAGTTCGATCCATTATCACTAATGATCTTACTTGGCACACCATAACGACATATAATCTGATTCTTGATAAACCTTACCAACAACTTGCTTGGTAACATTTGCATACTATGTCGCTTCAACCCATTTTGTCAAGTAGTCAATTGCCACAAAAATGAAACGATGTCCATTTGAAGCTTTGGGCTCAATCATCCCAATCATATCAATTCCCCACATGGAGAAGGGCCATGGGGAAGAGATAACATTCAATAGTGTTGGAGAAACATGGATCTTATCAGCATAAATTTGACACTATGGCACTTCTTCACAAACTTGCAATAGTCAGATTCCATTGTCAGCCAATAATAACCTGCTCGTAACATCTTCTTCTCCATTGCATGTCCATTGGAATGAGTACCAAAGGAACCTTCACGCACTCCATTCATCAACAAGTCTGCTTCTTGTCTATCCACGCATCTGAGCAGAACCATGTCGAAGTTTCTCTTATAAATTATATCACCATTCAAGTAGAAATTACCAGCTAATCTTCCCAAAGTCTTCTTATCTTTCAAATATGCCCTAGGAGGGTAAATCTGACTTTGGAGAAAAGCAGATTAAAAGAAAAGCAATGATATACAATGCATGCAATGCTTGGTGATCAAGAACCACTCTCAAAAAAGATCCCACCCACAGGGAAGGAAGCAAGGTGCCCAATGATCCTTGAGGAAATGCAACGATATGATATGATGCCATGAGGGATCTTAGGGACAAAATTAGGGTCTTACAGATGCCCCTATTTAAGGTCATTCTAGCCGGAGAAGTGAAGGTTAAAATCTTCATCTCGACGCGGTAGAATGGGCTTAAATAACAATAATGAGACAAATTTTGGTCCCTAAGAGACCGCATGATGCAAATGTATGAATACAAAACAAACAAACTCTGTGGGGAATATAGGTCCACAAAGAAGAAAAGACGATCCATCGGAGTAATACACTCACCAGGAACAGAGACTCTAACAGGACTCTCATGGGGATAAGACAAAGAAAAGAATGCGTGAGCAGGACACGACTCTGAATTAGGGGAAAAAAGAACTTGACACTGCGTGAGCAGGACACGACTCGACCAAAGACCTTACTGGGGAGTAAAGGACTCAAACTGGGGAAAAGAAATTTCCAAAGGGAACAAATCCATTGGAAAGACTCAAGCTGACTCAAAATTGCATGTATTGGGGAAAACGCCAATACAGCAAAACTATCCATAAAGGATACTTCGGATAAACATCCGGACTCAGACTGGGGAAAGATTCACACAGAACCTCCCTGTCGGGGAAAATTGCATATATTGGGGAAAACGCCAATACAGCACAAGGGTGAAAATCACAACAGAAACTCCGCTGGGGGATGTCTAACAAAGACTCTCCAGAGGAAGCAAAGGGATGAGGTGTTACCGGTTACTGGGTAACAAGCTCAAAGAGACATGTGATCTAAACACCGGTTACTGGGTGAAAGAACAACAAGCTCAGGAAGAATGAATATCTAAGACCGGTATAAGGGTGAGAGATATCAATCAACCAAACACATCTGAGGAAGACCTGAAAAAGGTACATCAACTCAGGAAAATCTGACTCCACAGGGGACCAAGGTCATAATAGGGAGCAGAAAGGAAGGAACACCAAGGATACCGGTTACTGGCTATATAATAGTTGACCAACCAAAGACGTGAATTGGTTTTTACTGCCAAAACACTCATCATCCAAAAGGAGGGCTTGAAAAAGAAAATCGACTTATAGGATGGACATTCGACTCCGCAACGGGAAATACGAATCTTACTCAAATAGGGAAGGACAAAAGGCTTCAACCAAAGAGCGCATGAGATATATTATCCATTACCGTCAGAACGTGGATAGTATACTCGCATGGAAGGAACACCAGGGATACCGGTTACTGGGTATATAATAGGTGACCGACCGAAATCGTGAATTGGTTTTTACTGCCAAAACACTCATCATCCCGAAGAGAGCAAAACGAAAACTTATCAAAGGATGGATATTCGATTCTACAAAGAATACGAATCTTACTCCGCTGGAGAAACAATCAAAAGATTTTGACAAAGGAGTGCATGAGATATATTATCTATTACCGTCAGAACGTAGATAACATACTCGCATGGAAGGAACACCAGGGAGAGATAACATACCGTCAGAACGTAGATATATTTTGACAAAGGCCCGGTACTACACCACAAGAGAGAGAGCCAAAAACTCTAAGGGAGAGTATCTAATCTGCTGGAGATATGAGATATCACAGGAATCACACACAAAATCTCTGAGTGATGGATCATCAGTCTCAGCTGAGGAAAGGAGTTTACTGCATAAGCAGAAACTGCTGAAGAGAACAGAACACACAAGTAGAATTTGGCCACACAAGCAACTCTACTGGGGATACTGTCAGCAACTCTAATGGGGACAAATCCACTGAGGAAGAAAAGATCACGCAAATAGATTCTGCCACACAAGCAACTCTATTGGGGATCAGAAACATCAGGAAATCAACCAAATCTCTGCAGGGCAGAAAATCATTACAGATACAATCCACCATGCTACGCATCTACGGGGGATTTATCCGAGGCAGAGAAGGAGAACTGGGGATCAACCACCAAATATTGAACCTTCCAAAAGGAACCACAACTGCTGAGGAGGAAAGAATCACTGCTCTGCTGGAGGGAAGAGGGGTGAAAACCTCCACAAGCACTCTGATGGGAAGAGATAACATAGATGAAGTACATCATGCCAACAACTGCGCTGGGGATTTATCTGAAGAAACGACGAAGTACTGGGGTATCAACCCACCAACTACCGAATCTTCCAGAGAAAAGCACCCATACTGGGGAGAGAATATTGCTGGAGAGGAAAATTGAAGTCTTCAACAAGCACTCTGAGTGAGGAGGAGTCATAATAAAGGCTCCGTTCAACAAAATCCGTTCGGGAGAAAATCCCAACAAATATCCTGCTTAGGGAACAAAATCTCAACAGAAACTCTGCTTGGGGAGAAACCCCAATAACAATCTGGAGAAAGAGGATACAACCATGCCAGGAATATGAACAAATGTCTTACCCTGTTGGAAAACATGCCACCCTTGGGAGAGCACCGATAATTTCTTAAGTATCCCTTCATCATTGTGAATGTTCACTTTGTTTAAAAACAAATTTGAAAAATTTTATTTGTTTAAAACAATGAGATTTTATCAATTAAAACATGCAAAACATTTGTTGAATTGAAACAAATAAGAGTGCAAATAATTGGATAAAAGCTCAAATTTATTTGATGGAATGGTAGCCTGCAAATGGCAAGACTCCATAGATCTGTAGAAATTTGAAATCGGTGATATATATCGGAAGAGGGCTACATTGAACATAATGACCATTTCTCTACCAATTTGAATTCGATGTATTTGAAGCTTCATGTGACGATGACTGAGCGAGAATCTCCGACGAGAAGACAGCTGTGAAAATGAAAGTCTTGTCAGGATGCAGTTACTTGCCAAATCCCTAATTTTTTCCTAGATTGCCCCAGGGTGAGGTACTCAATCTAGCGGGATGCAAATATACCTCTTTTTTTATGTCTCTAATTTTTGCCTGGATCGCCCTTTCGGGTTATCCACCGAGACGCTCATTTTTGCCTAAGCCGCCCTTTCGGGTTTTCAACTTAGCGAGCTATTCTGTTTTTCTTTTTATCCCTTTTTTTTAGGCAAAGTATTTCTTGACTGCATCTGAATTCACAGGACGAGTGAAATCCTCCCCATCCATTGTTGTAAGCAACAAAGCTCCGCCTGAAAAGGCTCTCTTAACAACATATGGACCTTCATAGTTTGGAGTCCACTTGCCCCTGGAATCGGGCGCGAAAGACAAGACTTTCTTGAGCACGAGGTCACCTTCTCGGAACACACGAGGCTTGACCTTCTTATCGAATGCTTTCTTCATTCTCTGCTGATATAACTGACCATGGCACATGGCAGTCAATCGCTTCTCTTCAATCAGATTCAGCTGGTCGTAACAACTCTGAATCCATTCAGCATCAGTCAACTTGGCTTCCATCAAGACTCTCATTGATGGGATCTCCACATCTACTGGGAGAACAGCCTCCATGCCGTAAAAAAGAGAGAAAGGGGTTGCCCCTGTTGAAGTGCGGACAAATGTACAATATCCATGCAAAGCAAATGGCAGCATCTCGAGCCAATCCTTGTACGTAACTGTCATCTTCTGTATAATTTTCTTGATATTCTTATTAGCAGCTTCAACAACCCCATTCATCTTGGGTCTGTAAGGAGAGGAATTATGGTGTGCAATATTGAACTCAGCGCACAACTCCTCCATCATCTTATTGTTCAAGTTAGATCCATTATCAGTAATGATCCTATCAGGCACACCATAACAGCATATCAGCTGATTCTTGATAAACTTCACGACCACCTGCCTAGTCATATTCGCATACGACGCGGCTTCAACCCATTTGGTGAAGTAATCAATCGCTACGAGAATAAACCTATGTCCGTTGGACGCTTTCGGCTCAATCATGCCGATCATGTCGATTCCCCACATAGAGAAAGGCCATGGTGATGAAATCACATTCAGAAGTGTCGGAGGAATATGAATCTTGTCCGCATAAATCTGACACTTGTGGCATTTCATCACATATTTGCAGCAGTCAGACTCCATTGTCACCCAATAGTAGCCTGCTCTCAACATCTTTCTAGCCATGGCATGTCCATTGGAATGAGTACCAAATGAACCCTCATGGACCTTAGTCATCAACAGGTTTGCTTCGTGTCTATCCACGCATCTGAGCAAAACCATGTCAAAATTTCTCTTGTACAACACTTCACCACTGAGGTAGAAACTGCCTGACAACCTTCTCAGAGTTTTCCTATCTTTCACAGATGCCCCAGGCGGGTAGACCTGGTTCTGGAGGAAATTCGTGATATCAAAATACCAAGGCTTGTCATCATTCACTTCTTCAACTACAAACATGTGAGCTGGTCTATCCAAGCGCATCACGGCGATATTGGGAACTTCATTCTAATACCTCACCACAATCATGGAAGCAAGCGTTGCAAGAGCATCTGCCATCCGATTATCTTCTCGAGGGATATGATGAAAGTCAACTTCTGTAAAGAACGTTGAAATCCTCCTCGCATAATCTCTGTACGGAATAAGACCTGGCTGATTCGTTTCCCACTCACCCTTGATCTGATTGACAACCAGGGCCGAATCACAAAGCACATCAAGATGCTTGATCCTCAGATCGGTGCATTCTTCTAATCCCATAATACAGGCTTCGTACTCAGCCATATTATTCGTGCATTTGAAAGTTAGCCTTGCTGTAAATGGAATATGTGTGCCCTGAGGAGTAATGATTACTGCCCCAATTCCATTTCTGTACTGATTTACAGCGCCATTAAACACCATCGTCCATCTGGAACCAGGTTCCGGACCTTCGTCAAGTGTAGGCTCATCACAATCTTTCATTTTCAAATACAGAATCTCCTCGTCTGGGAAGTCGTACTGAACAGACTGATGATCTTCAATTGGCTGGTGTGCCAAATGGTCAGCCAAGATACTACCTTTAATAGCTTTCTGAGCTCGATACTCAATATCATACTCAGATAACAACATCTGCCAACGGGCAATCCTCCCGGTTAAAGCAGGCTTCTCGAAAATATACTTGATTGGATCCATTTTGGATATCAACCAAGTTGTATGATTTATCATGTACTGGCGCAAACGCTTAGCGGCCCAAGCCAAAGCACAGCACGTCTTCTCAAGCATAGAGTATTGAGACTCACAATCAGTGAAATTCTTACTCAGGTACTATATAGCAGATTCTTTCTTTCCCGATTCGTCTTGCTGACCAAGGACACAACCCATGGAGTCTTCAAGAACAGTCAAATACATGATCAGAGGTCTTCCTTCTACAGGCGGAGACAGGATCGGAGGTTCAGACAGATAATCTGTGATACTGTCGAAAGCTTTCTGGCAATCCTCGATCCAATCAAGAGACTGGTCTTTCCGGAGGAGCTTGAATATCGGCGCACATGTGGCAGTCATGTGGGATATAAATCTGGAAATGTAATTCAAGCGGCCAAGAAAACCTCGGACTTGCTTCTCGGTTTTGGGCGCAAGCATCTCTTGTATTGCTTTGACCTTTGCAGGATCAACCTCAATACCTCTCTCGCTGACAATAAAGCCCAACAACTTGCCAGAACGGACTCCAAATGTACATTTGTTCGGATTCAGACGAAGCCTGAACTTCCTCAAACACTGAAAAAGCTTCAACAAATGCTCAATATGTTCAACTTCCGTTCGTGACTTAGCAATCATATCATCAACATAGACCTCGATCTCCTTGTGCATCATATCATGAAACAAGGTAGTCATAGCTCGTTGATACGTGGCTCCGGCGTTCTTCAAACCAAAGGGTATCACTCGATAATAGAATGTTCCCCAAGGCGTGATGAATGTTGTCTTTGCTATATCTTCGGGTGCCATCTTAATTTGGTTATATCCGGAAAATCCTTCCATAAACGAAAAGACTTTGAATTTAGCTGTATTGTCTACCAACATGTCGATGTGTGGCAGAGGGAAATCATATTTTGGACTAGCTTTATTCAAATCACGGTAACCAACACACATACGGACTTTTCCGTCCTTCTTAGGCACGGGCACAATGTTGGCCACCCATTGAGGATACGTGGAAGTCACCAGAAACCCCGCATCAATTTGCTTCTGAACTTCCTCTTTGATCTTCACTACCATATCTGGATGAGTTCTTCTGAGCTTCTGCTTCACAGGCACGCACTCAGGCTTCAAAGGCAGGAAATGTTGCACAATATCTGTATCTAGACCTGGCATGTCTTCATACGACCAAGCAAAGATATCGGAATATTCTCGTAGCAAACTGATCAACCCCTTCTTGACAGACTCTTGAAGGAGTGCCCCAATCTTCACCATCCGAACACAATCTTCAGACCCCAAGTTGACTGTTTCCAGATTCTCAAGATGCGGCTGAATGATCTTCTTTTCGTGCTCAAGAAGATGGGTAATCTCATCAAGAATCCCTTCATCATCATCTTCCTCTGCTTCAAATACAGGGAATTCAAAATTGGGAGATGGCGTTGGATCATTATGTTCAATGGGTTTTAGAATCAACCTGCATAATGATTTTGGTTAATGAAAAACTTTAGAATTTAAACAAGCAAATCATTATGCAGATAAAAAGAATGCTTTTATTCTTGTTTTTAGGGTTTTTTGTGATCACCAATTTCATGCAAAAAGCAAAAAGTGAAAACAATGGAAAAACAAATGTTTAACATGAATTTATTGAATGAAATGTCATTGTATAAATGCCGCCAACAATATCATCACTTCTCCTTTTGGCATGGGAGAAGGGTTTTTAAACAAAGTGAACATATTACTCTGACTTATGAATGACTGTAGGAACATCTACAGCGACCCAATTATGGCAGATCCCACCAGGGATGACAAAATTGTCAGTATCCTCTGCATCCTCTTCCAGAATAGCAGCAACTTCGTTAGCTTGATCGGCGTGGATGAAACCTCCACTCTTGAACAACCCTTTGTTGTTGAAGACCCCAGAAGAATAGCCAATGCCAGCCCGGGACTTATTATCTTCAAGCTCAATCATTTTTCCTAGACCAGCAACTGCACCACATTCAATGGCCAGTTTTGCATCTCGATAGGAAGCAAATGAAGGAGACTTCTTCTCAATAGGCTCCGCTATAGATAAAGCTTGGAAAGGAGTTCCAACTTCATCCTCAGCATCAATGTATGAGAAAGAAGACAAGTGGCTAACCAGGAGAGCCTTCTCTCCCCCTACCACAACCAGTTTCTTGTTCTTAACAAACTTCAGCTTCTGGTGTAGGATGGATGTCACGGCACCATCCTCGTGAATCCATGTTCTACCAAGGAGACAACTATAAGATGGGTGGATATCCATAACCTGAAAGTTAACTTGGAAATCACTTGGTCCAATCTTGATTGGGAGATCAACTTCCCCAATCATGGTCTTACGCGACCCATCGAAAGCTTTCACAACAAGACCACTCTGCCTCATGGGAGGCCCTTGATATGACAACCTCGAAAGAGTGGATTTCGGCAATACATTCAAAGATGACCCAGTGTCCACCAGCACGTTGGACATGGCGTCACTTTTGCAATTCATGGATATGTGTAAGGCCATGTTGTGGTCTCTTCCCTCCTCAGGGAGATCAGCGTCACAGAAACTCAAAGTGTTGCAAGCAGTAATGTTTGCAACAATACTGTCAAACTGTTCAATAGTGACATCATGATCGACATAAGCTAAGTCCAAAAATTTCTGCAGAGCCTCTCTATGGGGTTTTGAATTCAGCAGCAAAGATAACACGGAGATTTTGGACGGCGTTTGTAGAAGCTGGTCTACAACGTTGTACTCACTCTTCTTGATGAGCCTCAACATCTCATCAGAGTCTTCATTCACCATGCCACTAGGGTCAACAGAAGAAGTAGGAGTCTTTTGTACAGAGGAGGGTTTGGCAACAGGTGTCGGGTTCGAAGGGTTAACAACATTCCCCACCGGACGTACATCAAAATCAGCCCCAGCCTGAGGCTTCGGGGGTGCAGAGAACACACGACCGCTACGGGTCAATCCGCTCACATCAGCTATATTCACAACAGATGATGAAGGCAACGACACTTCTTTCCCATCTTCAACGACAACAGCGTTATAGCGGAAGAGAACTGCTTTATCAGACGAATAAGGCACAGGGCCAGCAGGCTTGATGATCAAGGAAGGAGAAACCTTCTGCTTGCTACCATCATATCGGATGACAACAGGCTCAGGTATCTTGAACACAGGAGAAATCACATTGACTTCTGGTTCGTCTTCATCAACATTCCTGTTTTGAAGAATCTCGATAGTCCCATCATCCAGCAATTCTTGCAGCTCTCTACGCACTTGGCGACAACCCAATCTGTTGACAGGGCAGTTACGACATTTGTCATGGTCGTGCTCCATATGACTGTAATCATACAGTAGACGATGCAACTCAACCAATGACTGTCGAATATGGCTTACATATTTGACCTTGTATTTGCCAGAGCAACCCTGGACCATGTTAACCGACTTCCCATGTTCAGGCAATGGGTTCTTCGTAACATTAGGGCCTGAGTCCTCAAAGCTCAGAATGCCGCATCTCATAAGGTCTTGAACCTTAGTCTTCAAAGGAAAGCAGTTTTCCACATTATGACCCAGAGCACCGGAGTGGTAAACACAATGTTGATCAGGCTTATACCACCACTGCGGGTTAGCAGGTATAGCCGGAGGATCCCTTTGAGTAATCAATTTCCGCTCTATCAAAGAGGGATACAGCTCTGTATATGATACTGGAATCGGATCAAAGGTGATCTTCTTCCTCTCATAACTCGGACCAGCTGGATTACTGTTGCGAGGCTGGTAAGCCTGCTGCTGAGGGCGATGTTGTTGGTGATACTGAGATGGTTGCTGATTATGCTGCTGATATTGCTGATTGTTGTCTCTGAAGACAGGTGCTATATGAGCCACCTGATGCTGATTGTTGGCATGACGCACAGGCTTTCTCTTTGCAGAGGGTCTTCTAGATTTGACATGGGATTGCACAGCATGTGCCTCCCCATCTTTCTTTTTAGCAAACACCCCATATCGCTTGCTAGAAGAGCCTTCATCCTTGGATAACCGTCCTTCCCGGACTCCTTCCTCCAATCGCATCCCCATGTTCACCATTTCAGTGAAATTTGAAGGAGCGCTAGCAATCATCCGCTCATAATAAAATGAACTCAAAGTCTTCAGAAAGATCTTGGTCATTTCCTTCTCTTCCAGCGGAGGAGTAATCTGAGCTGCCAACTTTCACCACCTCTAGGCGTACTCTTTAAATGTCTCTTTGTCCTTCTGGGACAATGGCTCTTTGTCCTTCTGGGACATGGCTCTGACTGTCCTGGAAATAATGAATCAGCAGCTGATCATTATCTGTCTGAGTAGACATTTTCCTGGCATACATAACCAGGTGGCTGAGTGGGCAGGTGTTCCCCTTATACTTCTCAAAGTCTGGGACTTTGAATTTGACAGGTATTTTTACACCGGGAACCAAACACAACTCGGCAGCAGACTTGCCGAACAAATCCTTTCCTCGAAGGGTCTTCAATTCCTTGCGGAGTTCAAGAAATTGGTCATTCATTGCATCCATCTTCTCATGAACATCTGGGCCCTCAGACGGCTCAGAATGATAGATGGTGTCGTCTACCCTAGGAATGGTATGCACGACAGGAGGAGGCACAGCAGGGACCGGGCTAGATGCCGGCATGGAAGCGAATGTCGGAGCTGGGATATCAGGCATAAAACCAGGAGGCATTCCCCACGGAAACTTGGGCGGCATGGCTGTTGGCACAAAATGAGCACTGGCAGCTGGCACAGTCGACGAGACAACCTCAGAGATAACAGTCCTCTGGGGAGGAGTTGCAGGTGGTGGAGACGGCTGATTCTGAGCAACTAGGAATTGCTCCATCATAGTAGTGAGTCTGGCAACTTCATCTTTCAGCTCACGATTCTCTTGCTCGAGATGATCCATTAATCTTGCAGAGTTGGCTCTGGTGTAGTACCGATGAGTCAGCTTGTCTTCAAAATAAATGAAGAGCACAGAGTTAGGCCACAGACAAGAAGACCGGAACAAACACCTGCTTATGCAAATGATGCTTGCACTGCTTGTGCATATGCTTTGTTTTTATTATTTCAAAGGAACTTTAGGGTATTATTTGCAAAGTTTTGAATATTAAGCATTTTATCGCATATGGAAAATATCTCATCAAATATATTTGAGAAAGAAGTACAACATTGTTAATCATTACAAGAGAAAAGGAAAATAAACATCCTATGGATCCCTAGAAGCTCGGGATGCCGGAAGATAAGCTGCACGAAGCCTCTTAATCTCTCTCTCATATGCTGCTTCCATATCTGCCTTCTTTTTGGCGAGTCTGTCATACCTCCTTTTCCAGAACTTGGAAGACTGAGGAAGTAGAGAAGTCCATGCATCATTCGGATCGTCAATGACCTGATGCTCGAGGAACTCAATCAAAGCGTCCTTCTCCTTAAGCTGTTGAAGAAACTCTTCTCTTTCACGGATCCAGGCACGTGAAAGGTCTTCTTCTCTCAACTCCTCTACGCCTTGGTTAGGGAGGGTTGAAGGCCCAGCCACAACCAAAGGTGTAGGTCTCGGATAATCATAAGGCATGAGATACTCAGATGCTCTCTTCCTCACCCAAGTAGTGTACGGCTCCAAAGCTATGCAGTTCTTCGAACCCAACTCACTTCTACCCTTCTTGTGAATTTTGCGCCAAGCGCGGACCATCCTTGCTTTCAGGCCTTGGGGATCTTTACCCTCCTGAAAGAACACACCTTCTAACAGAATGTTATTAGGTTTATCCTTTAGGGGGAACCCAAGCTGACGTCGTGCTAATATAGGGTTGTAGCTAATTCCACCACATGTACCGAGAAGAGGTACATTGGAGAATTCACCACAAGAGTCAATAATCTGGACACCGTCATATGCACGATCATACCAAGAGATATCATCATTAGTGAGAGACATGAGTCTCGTAGACCACCGTAGACATCCCTTGTTCTCCTTGAAAGCAACCGTCTGAGGTAAGTGAGAAATAAACCACTTATACAACAGAGGGAAACAACACACAATAGCGCCACCACCCTTTGCATTCCTCAGGTGCAAAGAGAAATAGGTATCACCCAACAGAGTCGGAACGGGATTAAGAACAGAGAAGATCCTAATGGCGTTCACATCCACAAATTTGTCGATGTTGGGGAACAATACCAATCCATAGATGAGAAGCACAAATATGGCTTCAAAGGCATCCTCACTCATGGCCTTCCCATAAACAGTAGCTTGAGCAATGAGGAAATCGGAAGGGAGACCTCGAATTCCACCTTTGGTAGTCATATGCGCTTTAACCAAGGATTCATCTATGTGCAACATGTCAGCTATCTCTTGAGAAGTAGGAATACTCTCCAAGCCACTGAACGGCACCTGATCCAGAATCGGAATACCCACTAGACGAGCATACTCCTCAAGGGTTGGCAATAGCTGAAAGTCTGGAAAAGAGAAGCAGTGATACAGAGGATCATAGAACTGCGCCAACGTACTCATCAACCCTTCATCAACCTGAGTAGCCAGAAGAGGCAGAAGCTTCCCATAACGAGCTTTGAAACCCAAGGGATCTAATACATAAGATGTCAGATTCCTTAACTCTTTCAGATCGGGTTGTCTGAAGCTGTACTTCTTTGTATGCCTTTTTTGTCTTTCCATATCTGAAAATTTTGCAAATAAACCCTTTAAGTTCCTTGAAAATTTTCTTTTTTATCTGATGATATGGATGCAGATGAATGCATGAATGCATGAATGCAACAATCACACTCAAGGATCAAGCAAAGCACACCAGACAAGGGTCATGGGATGGTTCATATTATCCCTAATATCAATCATCCATTTTGGTGGATTATGGTTTGCACCTTATCAACACCCAAGTTCCATTGATATTATATGATATGTTCAACCATCCTTAATATCAATCATCCATTTTGGTGGATTATGGTTTGCACCTTATCAACACCCAAGTTCCATTGATATTAACGATAGTTGAACGGATCAACCATGAATCACGGGTTTGTTGTGAGTCACGAGCATGGAGTCTCGGTTAAGAACCACCCAAAGGGAGTGTACTATGGTTTAAACCTTCCGAACATGTTCTATCAGAGGTTCCCATAGTCATCATCCCATCTTTCGAATATTATCGGAGGAACGAATACTCGTATTCCAAAAATATTCTCAAGAGAGACTCTTATGAGTGTAGTATCGCGTAACAATCGCATCAGACCTTACATCTGAACGACCTCCGCACTACGTCCTAAAAATAGGCCAAGATGGGCTTGGTAAACTAAGGTTTTTGGCTTCTAAGGCACATGTTGAAAGAATAATGCCTAACCACAAATAACTTGTGTGACATTATTAATCCAACATGACCTCCACCAAGTGAATGGACTCGCAAGTCAACTTGCTAAGGAATAACTCCACACAAGTCGACGAGACTATGCCATTCTCCTATCATAAGGTGCACTCGAGTTCGGGTATAGAACTCATCTCACAGGGATCACCAAGCAAGCAAGCAATTGATATATCAAGCAATTCAAGCATTATAATCAATACAGTAATCCGAAATTGTACAAAAATATGTCATATAACAAATAGACAAATATGATACAACAAAGTGTGAAAAATAGGCAAACCCACCAGGAAGTTTTCTCCCCAGCAGAGTCGCCACTTTTCTATAGCGGTGTATTCGTCACTTTATGATTTATTGACTAAATCAAAAGCAAAGCATACAAAGATAGAGTCGCCACCGCACTTCTATTTATCCATAGGAATGGCTAGAAAGCGAACAAAAGCCTAAGAAGTTTTACGCATAGAAAACCAATAAAAGGTCAGAGATTTGGGTAAGGGGGTAATTATGCAAAGGGAAGGTGTTAGGGACCCAATGCATCCTAGGTACTCCTAGGGAACCTCTTTTCACAACTTGTTGTATCAATTATTTGTTTATGAAATATTTTTGTGCAAACATTGAGGGAAGGGATGAGAGAAGAATATACAATTTTTATTATTTTTGTGTTTGAACGGATGAACCCGTTGCCTACGTACCTTTTCATGAAAGATAAGGATCAAACGTCGTAGTTCGGCTAAAAGATTTCCAAAAATATGAGTGGATTGATTTTAAACAAAAGCCCTAAGGTCTTTCATTATCCACGGGAGAAAACTCAACCTATACAACCACAAGGCCACCATGTGAGAAAAGCTTCAACTTGCTAGTGAGGGATTATGCCCTATAATATGCAAGGAAGTCTTACAATTCGACCACTAAGGACAAAAGGTGAGATTCACATCAACCACTAAGATAATTGAGATCTATGGCTAATGTATGAAAACTTATCAAGAAGTGGACAAGAGCCACAAAAAAAGCAATTGAGTGAGTGAAATTAACCAATTATGAGTATTCACAAAAATGAAGTCAAAGTTGACATTAAATTCAATTCAAAAGAATTATTATGAAAATGAAATTTGAAAATCAGAGGCTTAAGGCCTAGGTTTCTAGTTTTTAAAAAACAAGTGAGAATGTTTGCACAAAAGTTTTCTGGTTTTGGGTTAAGGATGAAAACAAGGTTCAAAGTTAAGCACAAAAGGGTGAGGGTTAAGGTTAAGGGACAAAGCCACAGATAGGAGTTGCTTTCTCAAGATCATAGAAATGATCCAAGGAAGTTCCTTTGCAATAAGGCAACACAAGGGCAAAACAAGATAAAGCATGTATCAGAGATAACCAAAACAAATGGAAACCAGCTGCCAATCAATGGACTTATACCAGACTCACAAAACAAAGATGGATACCAGATGCCAATCTATGGACTTACACTAGCCTCACAAAACAAATAAAACATGGAAACCAGATACCAATCAATGGATTTATACTAGCCTCACAAAACAAAAAAAACATGGAAACTAGGTGCCAATCAATGGATTTACACTAGACTCCAAGGAATTGGAATGCCAATCAATGGTCTTAGTTCCAACTCCTACCAGATCACAGGAAACAAATGCCAATAGCTGGACTTACAATTGACTCCTCAATGGTCAAAACAAAATGTCACAAAGTATGAAACAATGATAATGTTAATGATATACAATTAATGCTCAAAGATGAAAACAATGCACAGAGGCACACACCAACAATTATGCACAGATGGACAAACGAGCACACAAGTAATCAGTTATCACACACTATACACAACCAATGGGCTCAAGCAAGGTTGGGCTTTAGTCAAGGGGTCATATCGACCTTGACAAACAAGCAAAATACTGGGATGGGTAGTCAGGCTCTTAACCTCTAACATTGAGAGTTAGGGTGAGCAGAGGAAATGGAGATGAGGGTTATGCCTCATAGCTCTTATCCCTGGCCTGGGAGAGCTTTAATCAATAGAAGGTGTGGGAGTCCAGAATGAGGAACTCTATTCCACAATGACTGACTCTATGTACAAGATTTTGGGTTTTTATTCAAAATGCATCCACACATGGTGTGAGCAAGATGAAAGACACAACTGAATAGGAGGGGATGGATTGCACATCTCTTTTATCTGCCAATTGCCTCTTAAGAGGACTTAACCTGCTTGGCACAAAATTAAACAAACAAAGACATGGCCTCTTAAGGAGGGCTTCAGACAGGTACCTGCCAATAACAGCAGGTCTTCCATACTACATGAAGATCAGGAATTATAACTAAGTGGTATGCCAACCACAAGCAAAGCAAAGTTCAAATGAACTTAAAGCAACTTATGTACCTCTGTAAACAACTAAACAAATCAATACAATATTCAGACAAACAGACAACAGTTAATGACAAACAGACAATCCCAATATACAACATGTGAGCCATAAGGCAAACTCAAGTGAATTATCATCAACCTACAAAACAACCAAATGTTAGCAATCAATAGAAAATATCAACATTCAAATGATGAAGCAACATCAACCATGGAGATTAGGTACTTGCTCCTGAAATTCAAAGCTCACATGTAAGTACAAACCACTAGGTCAAAGCCTAGGGTCAAAGGTGAAGAAAAAATTCAAAACAGGGGCTAATATTCAACACCATGCAACTTCAAACACATATTAACATGTCCTAAAAAGGACCAAAACAAAATCATCAAGCAAGTCCATGTCATGAGCATGAGAAGGCACGGTAAGCAAAAGGTGCATACAATTGATCATCATGAATGAAAAATTCAAATCAAAATAGAAATGATTCAAATAATTCTGGAAAATTTCATGAGCATTCAACATATCCAATACAATCATTATACAAAGAATCAGAATCAACAGAGGTCATTTGATATGGAAATAAAAATGATCAAATAGGACATCCAATTGTGTGACATACATTGTCACACCACATTAACATGTACATAAAACAGGGATGGAACATGAGAAAAATATCAGACCAAGCCTCAAACATCCATCAACATGTCAAGAATCATCATGCAAAATTTCATGGCATTTGGATCAATATCAAGCATTTCACAATAGGAAGAATGGAGCAAGGTCACATATGTACACATGTTCACAAAGTCTAACACAATTCAAAATCCAGCCAGGCACAATTCCAAAAATTTGCATCATAAAATAGAAGACATGTCAAGGATCAAGTAGCAAAAAACCAGGAATTATTTGAAGCATTTTTCAATTTATTATGAATTTTAGAAGTTGGCAAAAAAATGAAATCAACATAGATCATGGCATAGGAAAATATGGAGGGAAATGGCAAAATGAGGAATCAATTTGAAATAGTGGTGGCACCAGGAATCGAAGCCTGTTGCAATTTAAAATGAGGCGCGCTGGAGAAAAATACATCACCAGGAATCGAATTGAGGGACTATGAAACGCTGCAGTTTCATTAATAAAGGTGGCGCTACAGTCAGCGTCAAAGGCTATGTGGCAAGGCCAACAAACACCTTGACCAATGGTATGCTAGTACGGAGCACGCGTGGCATCTGAGTCACAAAACCCTAGCAAAAAACCAGAGCCATTTGGCACTGTAGCGCGCGGCCAGGCTTGGGCCGTTCATGGAGGAAAACATCGTCTTCCTCGCGAAGACGGTGAGTGAACAGTGCACGCAACCAACAAATTTTTCCAGAATTTCAAAATTAATACACCATTCGAATCGTCATGCAATGGAGATTACAGATCAAGCATTAATTCAGTCCAAATCATCACGAATAGAGAGAATCGATAGAAAACATTTTGAGGAAACAAACTTTAATCAAGCATATTATAACACCTCAAAATTTGCCCTCCTCTCTTGGGACTAGCTAATCATATTGCATATCATTTTTAGGGCATTAGGCATTGCATATTGCATATCATGTGGTTACATTGTGCAAGCCATACTCTCAAGTCTTGTTCAGAAGATGGAGAAGTCAAAGTGCAAGCCTAGGGTTTATTGACTGATCATGGGCCATCTGAGGATTGGGCTGTGAATTAGGGTTTTGTGATTCTCAAGAAGATTGGTCTTCATCTTGATTGCAATGATACATCATCATCATCATGGTTGGATGTCATGAGGTGATTGAAGCTCATTCCTTGAGATTAGGGTTTTGACCACTGGTCAACCCTAATCAGTTGCATTGGGCCAATCAGGGCATGATCAGGAGATGGGGTTTATGATGGTTATGGGGTTCATTTTGTGATTATATTGTGCTAATTGAGGCTAGGGTTTCACCCTTGAGCCATTTCAGTTGAAGAATGGGGTTCAAATTGATCTATGCATTGCCAGATTCATCTGTCAGATGAAAAGTCAACTGTGGTCAACTGTACATGATCTGATGGATTTGGAGGTGGAAATGAGTTGGAGACACTTCATTCGTGTTGGAACAAGTGATGAATGACATCTCAAAGCTTAAAAATGAAGAAAATCAAGTCAGGACAAAAACTGCCAAAAATAGAAAGTGACTTGTAATTGAAGTTTCCCAAAATGGAAAGTTTTTGACCTCAAAGCCACGTGTCCAAGGAAGCTTCAAATGAAAATTTGTTCAACATGAAAGTTGTAGATCTTGTTCTCACCTTTCCAAAAAGTCCAAGAACTTGAAAATCCAATGTATGATTGGAAAGTTATGGCTCAGTGAATTTCAAAAATGACCCGTAATCAGGAGGCCATAATTTCCACATGCTTTATCCAAATTGCAAGTTCTTTATATGCACAAACTCCATTTGACATGTACTTCAAGGGTGCATCATTGGATTTGTCCAAAAATGGCCAAGGCAAAAAGTCACTTTTCAACTGGACAGTTGAATTGGACCAGGGGCAAAATTGTCCAACTTTCAAAATAATTGGAATTTTGAGATGAGACTTTTTGCTACACCTCATAAATGGAATTTGGAGTGTGTTGGAATCATCATTTCATGCATAGGCCTTGTAATTTGAGATTTGGCTTGAAGAATGCAATGGATAAAATTGGACATTTTGCCATACACATGTGAATTTGAGATTTAAGCAACCAATGAAGTTGAAACAAGTGGCAATGGTTCACATATGATATTTAGAGGTTGCATGAGCTGTCAAAACAGTTGGCATGAGCTGTCATATGGAATTGACATTTTTACCCACTTTGAAAATTAGCCATTTCACTTACAATTGCATTTGGCTAATTAACATAATTAGTGGATGATTAAGCTACCATATATAATCAAAAACACTTGTTAATCATAACAGAAATCACAATTACCAAAATTCAGATCTGAAATCTCTCACATTCTCTCAATTTTCATCAAGAACTCAACACCTTCAACTTCACAATTCTCCCTCAATCTTGAACCAATTTACACGATTCTTGTTGCATTCAACCACATTCATCATCCTCATCGACTGTTTTTGCAAATTGGAAGGCAAGGAGCTTGGATTCTCGACTGTTCAACATAGCTTCATCCATGGACTTTGGAATTTTTGAGTGCTAGGAGCAACCTGGACCTGAAGCAACCACTCCATTCACCTTTCTCATCGTGCCTCCGCATCTGTTTTGAAGAATTGAAGCTCAAGAACAGCTCAATCAACAGTGCCATTCCAGGTATGTTGGATTTTCGATTCTCATGATAGGCTTAATGATCATATGCGTTAGAAAGAGCACACTACGTAGAGCATCCTGATGTAGTTAGATTTGTAAATAATTGCCTGTAGCGCGCGAAATCTGGAATTGAATTCTTGTGACCAAACCCTAATTTGCGCGATTCGTGTGATAGAGAAACAATTAGGGCAAATGAAGTTGATATTTGGATTGTAGGAGTTGAGACGGTTCGAATGACTATAGCCACGTCCATTTTAGTGAACTTTTGATGTTCTTCGTTTTTTTCAATTTCTGGAAATTGTTGCTTGAAGATGATGACTGAATGTGTTGTAGATCCAAAAAAGCGTTTGAAAGTTTGAATCTGGTGTTTCCCTCCCGCGCCAAATTAATTACGATTATGCCACTGTTATTTTAATTAATTTGATTTAATTCTAAAAAATTCATAAGGACATTAAAAAATGCATAAAAAATAGTAAAAAATCAGAAAATTGTGGAAATTTTTATGTTGACTTTGTTGACTTGTGTAGAATTTTTTTGACCTATTGGTCAAAGTTGTGCTTGGTAGAAATTCCATTTGGCTTAGGCTTGTTTCACATGTGTCCATTTTTACTACCTTCTACCAATTTGATCATGAAATGCACATAATGTTAAATAAATGCCTGGAAATTTTTGTGATGATTCTTGACTCATTGATGCTCATTTATATGTAAATTTCATGAGTTTTTGATACCTGGACATGGAGTTATGAATTATTGAACTTAGGTGTGACAATTTGTGTCACACCTCTTGATGTGAAATTGCTGGAATTATTTGAGTGACCTATACATGTTGAAATTGATTGAAATTTTGCATGATGCTTATTTAACATGTTAGGAAGCTATGAGAATTTTTGTGGAATTTTACATTGCATTTTCAATTTGATCATGATTTTTCATTTCTGTTGACCAATTGTGCAAGCTCATGTGACCTAGGTTGGTAGATTGATTGAGAAATGCTCATATTGTATTGTATAGACATGAAATTTGATATGCTTGTAGTAGACACATGTTAGGACCTCCCTGTTTTGGTCTCATCCATTTCTTTATTGTTTTCATTGAGTTATGATTTTTTGAAGTGAGTTCATGTGTTGATGTTGTGATTTGGAGCATGAAATTGTGCCTGTTTTTGTTGATTTTCATTGACATGGTTCCATTTGCCCAATTGATCTCAAATTTGACATGGTAGACCTTGATTAGGTTCTGTTTAGGGGTAAATTATTTGAGAATTTTTGGATTTATTTTGATGTGGATTTGAATGCAATAGTTCTGTTTGTATGCTTGGTGCTTCATTTGAACTAGTTTGCCTTATTTTGTGCATAACATGAGCATAAGGAAGGATATAAACATGAGACCAAGGATGTTTGCTCTTGTTTGACTTTAATTTGACTTTGGTTGGTGGATATCTTGCTGTTTAGGAGTTTTTATTGCCTTTGGACCCTAGGCTTAGCCTAGTGGTCTAGTTGCTAATGTTTGCTTGATTTTTCAGGATCAAAGGCATAATGCACATGGAGAATGATCCAAATCAATTTTAATTGATGTTGTTGATGTTTGTACACTAACATAACATTGTTTTGTAGGTGATAAAGCTTTGGCTTGAGCTTTGAGCTTGCCTTGTGTTGTGTATTGAGTTGTATAGTTTGATTGATTGAACACTTGATGTTTGGTTTTGTCTGTCTGAGTACTAACTGTGTTTGATTGTTTCCAGGTACTTTAGTTGCTCAGTTCCTTGTGAACTTTTGCTTTGCGTTGCTTAAGCAACTTGCATAGAGGTAAAATCTCTTGACTTCATGTAGTCTGGAGACCCGGCTGTTACCGGGCCGGGCAAATAAATGTCTGAAGTCCTCCTTAAGAGGCAATGATTGTGGTTGTTTATTTTTAAGCCCAAGCAGGTGAAAGTCCTTTAAATAAGACAATTGGTGGAAGGTAGGGGTATGCAGCCTACCCCCCACTCTTCAGTTGAGTCTTCTCCTTGCTCCCATTACATGGTTGAAGCATTGAGATCCTAACCCAAGATCCCGTGCAGTGCACATTGAGTCAGAGTCTCTGAGTATAGAAGGGTTCCCCTATTCTGGACCCATGCTCATTTGTCAGATGCTCTCCCTGGTTAGGGATATGAGCTGTGAGGTCTGATCCTCACTTCACCTCTTCATCTGCTTCACCTTAGCCTCGTAATGGCAAGGTTAAGAGCAAGTCAAAACCATGTACAGACGACTCGCTTCGGCGGTCAAACCCCTTTGATTGAGCCTCTTGTTTGGTTATAGCGGGTGCTCTGTGAATCTCTGATTGACATGCTTGTTTGAGATGCCTGTTCTCATTTGATATATGATGTATGCTTGTATGCTTTCTTCTTTCCTGGTTAGGATTAGATCGCACTGATGCAAGTAGGTAGAAACCTGAACTTAGGGTGACTTTGCATGACAACATTAGGCTCGAGTCTCAGCTCCCTAGTGTCGTGTTTTCCCCGGTTTCTGGTTAGCAATTCAGTCCCTTTCAGGGGAACTACATCGCCCTGATCCTCGTTCCAGACGAGGTATGTAGGCAGGTGGTCGTGCGAGACCACTCCGGGCAACCTTTTTCTTTTTGCGTGTGTTTACTTGTTATCTGACTGTATGTTTGGGTTCGGATGCCGACGTAAGTCCAATAATTGGCTGTCGGGCTCCATGTTTGCCCTTTTGATTGTGTTTTGGTTCGGATGCCGACGTAATTCCATCCAGTGGTTGTCGGGCTCCATGTTTGCCACCCTTGCTTGTTTGTATGTTTTGTGTTGTTTGGCGTGCGTAAGCCGAACTACAGTGGCTCTGATTCTTGTTCCAGACAAGATATGTAGGCATAAGGTGCGATACCTTATCGAGCTCGTTCCTCTTAACCCCAACCTGCGTTCCCCGTGTGTGTGTGTGATGTCTAGCAACCTTTTCCTTTTTTAGGACGTGGATCCCGTCGAGTACGACGGACGTGAGGGGTGCTAATACCTTCCCCTTGCGTAACCGACTCCCTTACCCTGTCTCTTTGGTCGCGAGACCATGTTCTTTCCAGGTTTCTCTGAGCGTTTCCTTTCCCTATCTTGGGATAAATAACGCGCAGTGGCGGCTCTGTGTTGTGTTTTTATTCGAGCCTCGCCGGTTGATTTTTCGCAGGATGCGACAGCTGGCGACTCTGCTGGGGATATAGCTGATGTAGACCTATGCTGGTCCATCGTCCCTAAGCGAGTCTCTCCTAGCGTTTTAGGATTGGTTTGGGTTGCTTATTTTGTATTATTTATTGCATTTTATTATTCTAACCAGTGTGTATATATTTGCATTAATGTCTGCATGCATCATACTATCATGTTGTTACCGTCCTCATGCAGGTGGTTCCTCTGTTTGGGGGTGGGTGTTCTGAGTGGGGCTAAAACCCAGGCCCGAGTATACACCTAGGACTAGTGTGGTCTCACGTTGCCTCTTTCATGTTAGATCAACATGTGCCTGGCGGCGTGATGTGCCACAAGCCGGACGAGGCTCAGTTGATAGTGCTCATCTTTGTGGAGTATCCACTTTGTTTGAGTCACTCCATCTGAGTTGTTGACTCTGGTGACCGATCATTCCCGGATCTTTGGTTTAGACGATTTTAAGAGAGCTACAATGGCACACCCGAAAGGGCAAACCCAGTGAGTATCTCTGCCCGATTGTCGAGACTATTAGCCTTAGGATGACCTGTTTAGAATTTACCTGTGAGGGGAGGGTGATTCTTTCAGATGCATGTTCAGATGGTGACTCAGATGGTGACTTTTTGTTCCGTGGATCAGAGTCCTATTTATAAGTCGGATTTATGGCCATTTATTGCCGAGACGCCGGAGTGCTGTCCGCGAGATTTATCAGTGGGGATCCGTTTATTTCAGGATTCCCCGGGCCGAGTTATTTATCAGTGGGGATCCGTTTATTTCAGGATTCCCCGGGCCGATTCAGATGATGATGGGTATCTGCTCAGAGATTGGTGATGGTGATGATGATGATGTATCTGTCTTCCGTTTATTTCGGAACCCGTGGGTCAGAATTGTGTTTGTTTGTTCCTCAGATGGTTATGATCAGTTCAGAGACCAGATTCAGTGCAACAGAAGATCAGATGACTGGGAGGATGGCACAGTGCATTGCATTCATACATCATCCTCATTTTGCATCCATCTGCACTCAAACTCACGTCTAGCCATATGGGGAGTATGATGGATTGAGAATCTGGTTGAGAGACATCTGAATGTCAGAATGTTATTGGTGAAATATTATCTGTCTCGATGAAACCAGAATCAAAAGACAGAATCTTCCTCATATGGACAGACGTTGCATTCATGCATATTAACCTGTTTGCTGTTTTGCAGGAATCATTGCTCGGGCTCGCAGAACTGTACCTTTGCACTCGACCCGACCTCACAGATACTTTACCAGACGCAATACTCCCAGACTCCTGGAGCTCCCCAGTACAGATCTCCTCGAGCTGAAAGATAAAATGAATGAGCTGATCAACATCATGCAAGGTTTTGCAGTTGGTCAGAAGGAGTTAGCTGACAAAGTTGAAAAGCTCGAGCGGGCTTCTGCAGCAAACAGCGGTGTGAACCTGGATGGAGTCTCCAACCAGGGGCTGGGGTCTCGAGACGGTGGAAAGAGGACAACTGTTGGTGCTGGTGGCCAACCGGGGCAGAATCTGAAGGATAATTTTGTGCCTCCATTCTATGGCTTCGATGAGGATAGGGAGGAAGACAGGGAGGCTGACCAGTTCTCAATGCAAAATGAACCTTTCGTGCCTTATAGTGCTCCACCTCAGAACAAGGAGATCCAGCTGCTGGTTGAGAAGGTAAAAGCTCTGGAAAGCCATGCTACTCCGGGGATGATCAACATGTCGAATATGGGATTGGTCGAGGGGATTGTGATCCCACAGAAATTCAAGGCGCCCGCATTTGACAAATACAATGGGAGTTCCTGCCCGAAACCCACCTTCAAGCCTTCGTCCGCAAGATCTCTGCATACACGACTGATCAGAAGCTATGGATGTATTTCTTCCAGGACAGTCTGTCCGGAGGATCCTTGGAGTGGTACACCAAGTTGAAATCTGCTGACATCAAGAGCTGGCAGGATTTGGGAGATGCATTCTTTAAACAGTATCAGTTCAATGCTGATATGGCCCCGAGTCGTACCCAGCTGCAGGGTATGTCTCAGAAGAATAACGAGGGGTTTAAAGAATATGCCCAAAGGTGGAGGGAGTTGGCTGCCAGAGTCCAACCTCCGTTAGTGGACAGAGAGATGTCTGATCTCTTCATGGGTACCCTGCAAGGGGTTTTTGCTGAAAGAATGGTGGGTTGTCCCGTAATCAACTTTGCTGACATTGTGGTGGCTGGAGAAAGAATTGAAAGTTGGCTGAAAATGGGGAAGATTCAAGGTAGTGCTTCGTCATCAGCATCGAAGAAGCCATTCGGGAACGGTCAGCGCAAGAATGAGGGTGAATCGAGTGCTGTGTATGCCCAGAGAGGATACAGTATGGATCATTACTACCAGCACACTGCTGCTGTAACCATCCCTGCTGGTAATCAGTCAGTACGACAGCAACGTCGGCCACCTCAACAGAGAGCTGGGTACCAAGTAAGGGGAAAAGGGATTGATCGCCACTTTGACAAGCCGCCCGTGACTTACGCCTCTCTGTTTAAAAAGTTGATGGACCTTGGATTGGTACGGCCAAGGATGTTGACTCCGTTGAAACCTGATCAGAGGCCAGCCAATTTTGATGAAAATGTCAAATGTGAATTCCATTCGGGTGCTCCCGGGCACAGTGTAGAGGATTGCAAAGCTTTTAAGCACGTAGTCCAAGACCTGGTGGATTCCAAGGCTATTAACTTCGCACCATCTCCGAATGTTAATGCCAATCCCATGCCGGCACATGGTCAGGCGATGGTGAGTGCGATTGCTGAAGATTCGGATCACGCCTGTGCGGTAGGTGAGGGGACTGACAGTAACTGCGGGTTGGATAGTTGGATAAAGCCGTGCGTGCCAGGAAGCTGGGAGGCTTAACAGATCAGCACCGTCACTCGTCCGGAAGAGTAATGATTTCTTGTTTTCAGTTTATATGCATGAAAGCCATACGTGTTGCCCGACACGTAATGGTCCATTGTAAGGGCCACCTCATGTTCATAATTTGCATTTTCTGCATCATTAATAAATGAATGTTTTTCAGTCAAAAAGCGGTGTTCCATGTTTTTCATTTATTTTTGCAGTTTAAAAACAAATAAAAATGGCAATGTTTGTTTTCATTTTTCGTTTTTTTGATTTGTCTCGTCCCAAAGTCAAAAATAATTCTCCGGATCTCGTTGATAACAATTGGGTTACACCTCATATGACTTCGACAAACCGATCTATCTTGCTGAAGAAGAAGACGAAGAAGATTGGGATCTGCTGGAATTAGCCAGGATGTTAAAACTAGAGGAGAAGGTGATTCAGCCGCATGAAGGGCGGATTGAGGTTGTTATTCCAAGCACCGAGGTCAGAAAGAAAGGGAAAATTGGAGCCGTCTCAGAGGCAAGTCGAAAGCAGAATGGTAGCCCTGTTGAAGGAGTATGTGGATACCTTCACCTGGTCATGTCAGGATATGCCAGGATCAGATACTGATGTCGTTGCGCACAAGCTACCATAGAGAGAAGACTGTCCTCCAGAGAAGCAGAACACCAGTGCCTGTATCAGAGAGCCATGGTGACTTTGTTTCATGATATGATTCGTCATGAATCGACTGCTATGACATGATAGCAAAGTCCCAAGCAGAAGTGGGGCATCTGGCAGGCCGGGCCAAGTCGTTTGACCAGTGGAGATAATTCAAACTGAGGTTGAATTCGAGTAAGTGCACTATCAGAGTGCGGTCCGGTAAATCGTTGGGGTTCATTATAAGTGTCGGAGAGGAATCGAGGTTGCTCCTGCTAAAGAAAAAAAAAGAAAAAAGAAAATAATAAAAAAAACAGAATGCCTGAACCGAGAAAAAGAAAAGAAAGGTTCGTGGTTTCTTAAGAAGGATTGAACTACCTGTCATGGTTCACATCTAATCTAACAGCCACGTGCGAACCTATATTTAAGCTGTTGAAAAAAAAAAATCAAACGGTCAGGTGAAATAATGATTGCCAAGGGGCATTGAAAAATAAAAGAAAAGTTGCAGGAACCTCTGATTCTGATTCCCTGTGGGAGGAGTAGTTGTTAATCTGGTACTTGACAGCCTTCGAGGGTCTATGAGGTGTATTGGGTCAGCATGACGCGTCTTGTCGAAAAGAGCATGCAATTTACCTTAGCAAAAAGTTTATCGATTGTGAAACAGTACATTCACTGTTCGAGAAAACTTGCTGTACTTTGGCATAGGCTGCTCGCCGACTGAGACAGTATATGCTGGTTCATACCACTTTGTGGGTTTCCGAGACGGATCCGTTCAAGTATGGGTTTGTGAATCCAGCATCGACCGGACGGGTTGCGAGAAGAGCAAAAGAATATTGACTAATTTGGGATACTCCCAGGAAGCAAGCAAGGGGTGTATTGTCTGATTACATCGCTCCGCAACCCATTGAGGATTATCAACCGAAGAAGTTTGAATTCCCTGATGAGGACATCTCGAGGTACTCTAATCGAAAGATTGAGAGTGACCGATCCCGGAGGAGGGGCCTGACCCCGAATCCGAACGGATTCTGATGTCTGATGGGGAAGTTAAGGTGAGTAAGCTGTTGTTGCCCGAACAACATTTGAATGCACCAACGATGGTGACTGAGTCTGAAGCTTGTATCCTGGGTGCCGAACCTCAATGCGTATATCTACTGGGGCAAACGCCTATCTCGCTCGGAGAACCTGATTGAGGAAAAGAGGCTAGCAGCCATCTGTCATGGGCAGTTGTACCAGCAGCGGATGAAGCGTGCTTTGGATAAGAAGGTGCGACCTCGGGTATATCACGTGGGTGATATGGTGTTAAAAAGGATCCTTCCTCCTCAAAACGATCGAAGGGGCAAATGGACACCGAATTATGAAGGTCCATTCGTGGTCAAGAAGGTTTTCTCTGGCGGAGCCTTGTTGTTAACGACCATGGATGGCGAGGATTTTCCATCCCCTGTGAATGCGGACGCAGTTAAAAAATACTTCGTATAAATTGACCCGCTGGACGAAAAGAATAAAATAGTCCAGGCAAAAATGGGCATCCCGGCGAACCAAAAACAGAAGGAAAGGTTCGGGCAAAAATTAGGGATATAGATGAAAAAATGTACACCCGGCAAGTCGAAAACCTGAGATAGGCGACTTGGGCAAAAAGGGGTATCCCGGCGGACTGAAAACCCGAAAGGGCGGTCCAGGCAAAAGAGGGATTGAAACGAACAACTGCGTCCAGCATGATCGTTTGCGCTTTGGTTAAAGCATCATGGATAATACCCGGTAGGGATCAGTTGGAATCGTCTTGTTCAGAAGGCAGAAAGCATGGAGAGTCTGAGGACATATGGGGTGTAACCGAGTTGGAACTCGATGAGATCACGGGTTTCACATTGCCATTAGGATAGATTTTTCCTTTTGTGCGCAATTACCTCTTTTCAGGAATTGCTTCCTTTGTATTGCTCATTTGAGCCACACACTTTTCCAATCAATTAAATGCATATTCAGTCAAATAATTTTGTTTTTGTTTTTTCATTACTGCTTTGATTGCAAAAACATCCAGATTATTGTGATAAAGAATCTTTGCATTTTAAAACATACAGGTTTCCTTCCAATGCATGTTTATAAGATTGAAAGCTTGAAATCTTATTTGGAAGGTTGAGTGACCCAAGTGTTGAAATCTTGACACGCCTGGGGCACGGTTTTATCTGACGGTATGTTTTGCAGGAACTGTTAGGTATTCGTCACTCGCTTGCAGGTTGTGATGTGGAAGCTTTGTAACAAGATCCCCAGAGAGTTGGCTCAGGAATGTAAGAATGACGAATACGTTGCGGCGTACGACGATCCTTGATGATAATCAAGAAGACTCTTCAAAGTCGGAAGATTTGAAAGTCTGTAGAAATTCCCCGCAGAATTTGACAAGAAACGAATGGATGGGTAGAGAAGCAGTGAGAGACGTCGAGACGTCTGGCGACCCTTGAAATTAACCAAGAAGACTCTTCAAAGTCGAAAGGTTGAAATTTCTGTATAAATCCCAGGAATACGTCTCTCGTCGAGCGCGGAGAGACCTGGAATATAAGATGATGGAGCAGAAAAGGGGCCAGACGAGTCTGGGAATTTCTCAAAAGTGGAAAGCTGATATGAGTATTGGAGGTAGATACCGTGGTTCGATGAGTCGGCGGGTGTTGTACCAACTTTTCTCATTTCCCAGCTAGGTTCCCACGCAGAGTCGTAGGACTTACTCCCCAGCAGATCCCAGGTCTGTGGACTTCTCCAGCCGAGTCAGGATGGTTGTCTCGGCAGGGTTACAATGGTGTTTCCTCAGCAGCCAGGCCAGAAGATATCTGTTCCCCGAGTGGAGCGGGTCTTTTTCAAAGAAATATATCTCCAGCAGTTCCCCGAGTGGAGCGGGTTTCAAAGAAATATATCTCCAGCAGTTCCCCGAGTGGAGCGGGTTTCAAAGAAATATATCTCCAGCAGTTCCCCGAGTGGAGCGGGTTCAAAGAAATATATCTCCAGCAGTCCCCCGAGTGGAGCGGGTCTTTTTCAAAGAAAAATATCTCCAGCAGTGTTCATCCTACCAGTGGATTGAACAAGTTCCCGTAGCGGACGAATTTCTGCATCTCCAGCTGAGCTGATTCTACCTATGGATCGCATGGGTGTCCCCAGCGGAGTAGTATGCGTTTTCCTAGCAGGGTCAGGATGGTTGCCCAGCGGGTGATAGAGTGATGCATCCCCAGATGAGTCTGGAGATTGCTATTTCCCCAGCGGAGTATCTGTGAGTATTTCCCCAGTGAAGTCGTCAGGTATCTGCGAGGGTTTCCTGGAGCAGAGTCGGGATGGATATCCCTAGCAAGTCAAGACTGTTGTATCCCCACAGAGCGTTGGTGGTGATTATCCCCAGCAGTTTCTCAAGTGGATTGGGTGCAAAGGAGGTTCTTCCCCAGCAAGGGTTGCCTTATTCCCAGCAGCAGTATTTATTCCCCGGCAGGGTGGAATCGGAGATTGACGGGTTCCTCAGCAGAGTGTCTCGTGCTCCCCAGAAGAGTCCCTTGAGGGGGATACCTTTTTATGCATTCATCATGTAAAATAAATCATAGCATATTGCATAGAAAAACAAATAATCGCGTAGCATTTCCATAATTATGGAGCATTACGCAGAAAAAATCAATCATGCATCATATTGCACGCATAAGCTAGTCTCCAGCTGTGGTTACTGTTTGAGAGGTGGTTTGGCCCGAAGAGCAAGGTGTTACTCCAAGGAGTTCAGAATCTTGGGTTAATCAGAGATATTCCCCAATAGTGCGATACTGAAGGAAACTTTTCCGTCGGGCAGAGATGGGAATGAAGATCGGAGAATGGTACGCGATCAGTGCGATTCGAGCCGTGGTTACCGCCTGAGGGTTGGTTTTGCCGGACAGTGAAGACGATACTCCGAGGAGTTCAGCATTGTGGGTTTGGAACAACAGTATCTACCGGTCATCAGTAAGTGTCTGGTCGAGCTTTCTTTGATGTCAGTAAACATCATCATCCGATGTTCAGTAAACGTCGAGTTTCTTCCCAGACATCAGTAAGTGTTTGGTCGGTCATTGTTTGATGTCTTGTCAACATCATTGTTCGATGTCTTGTCAACATCATTGTTCGATGTCTTGTCAACATCCTTGTTTGATGTCCTGTCAACATCCTTGTTTGATGTCCTGTCAACATCATTGTTTGATGTCCTGTCAACATCATTGTTCGATGTCCTGTCAACATCATTGTTCGATGTCCTGTAAACATCATTGTTTGATGTCCTGTCAACATCATTGTTCGATGTCCTGTCAACATCATTGTTCGATGTCCTGTAAACATCATTGTTCGATGTCCTGTCAACATCATTGTTCGATGTCCAGTAAATGTCGAGTTTTCTCCCAGTCATCAGTCAGTGTCTGGTTGAAAATGTTACTCTGAGGAGTGTGGTACCATGACGTCAGATCAGCAGTGTTCCCCAGTAGTGCGATATTGGAGGAAATGTTTCCGTCGGACAGAGATGGGAATGATATCAGAAGACGTTACGCGAGCAGCGCGATTCCGGGGTTCAAATGGAGAAAAGGAGATGTTGCGACATTTTCTGGAGATCGGGGTTCAATCAGAGAAGAGTATATGCTGAGGCATTTTCCGGGGTTCAAATGGAGAAAAGGAGATGTTGCGACATTTTCTGGAGAGCGGGGTTCAATCGGTGAAAAAGAAATGCTGAGGTATTTTCTGGGGTTCAAATCGAGATGGAGTTGAAGATTATATCCGGGATGAGGTCCTTGGGATTATCTTCTGTTCATGTGTCACCTTAGACTTTGGCGGATGCCAGTGGAGGTCGTTACGGGTGTCTTCGGAAGAAGAGATGCACATGTTACCTTCCTTTTGTGAAGGTGTACCCTCTGATATGTCGCCCTCAGAGTGGTTTGGTGTTAGTTCCGTCGTTGCCAGCGGAATTATCACGAGAGATTGGAGAAAAGGAGGTGCTGAGGCATTTTCTGGGGTTCAAATGGAGAAAAGGAAATGTGGATACATTTTCTGGAGAACGGGGTTCATTCTGGCGATCGAGAGTTATCGTCAGGCGACTGGGGCTCAAACTGGAGATCGGGGTTCATTATGTTGGCAAAAAGGAGTGCTGAGGCATTTTCTGGGGTTCAAATGCAGAGGTCCGAGGCTCGTTCGCGCAGAGAAAATTTCGGGGTTCAAGAAAATAAGAAAAAGAAGCAGAGAAAATTTCGGGGTTCAAGAAAATAAGAAAAAGAAGCAGAGAAACGTTCGGGGTTCAAGAAAATGAAAAAGAGATAAGAAAATTTCGGGGTCCAAGAAAAGCAGAGAAAAAAAGGAGAATAATAATCCCGCGTGGAAGTGCGGTGTTCGGACTATGGTTATCCCTGCGTTACCATGTATTTTGGTATCCAGGTCGACGGTTTCAAGTTTGTTCTTCGCCGATGCTGACAGGCGTTGTTAATTATCATCCCATCAGAGTGCAAATTGTTCGTCTGTTTCTTGGTATTCAATCACTCTTCATTCTGATCATCTGAAAGCCGAGGCTGTTTGTATCGACAGGTTCATAGTGGATTGAATAGGGGCAGCTGTAACACCTCAAAATTTTCCCTCCTCTCTTGGGACTAGCTAATCATATTGCATATCATTTTTAGGGCATTAGGCATTGCATATTGCATATCATGTGGTTACATTGTGCAAGCCATACTCTCAAGTCTTGTTCAGAAGATGGAGAAGTCAAAGTGCAAGCCTAGGGTTTATTGACTGATCATGGGCCATCTGAGGATTGGGCTGTGAATTAGGGTTTTGTGATTCTCAAGAAGATTGGTCTTCATCTTGATTGCAATGATACATCATCATCATCATGGTTGGATGTCATGAGGTGATTGAAGCTCATTCCTTGAGATTAGGGTTTTGACCACTGGTCAACCCTAATCAGTTGCATTGGGCCAATCAGGGCATGATCAGGAGATGGGGTTTATGATGGTTATGGGGTTCATTTTGTGATTATATTGTGCTAATTGAGGCTAGGGTTTCACCCTTGAGCCATTTCAGTTGAAGAATGGGGTTCAAATTGATCTATGCATTGCCAGATTCATCTGTCAGATGAAAAGTCAACTATGGTCAACTGTACATGATCTGATGGATTTGGAGGTGGAAATGAGTTGGAGACACTTCATTCGTGTTGGAACAAGTGATGAATGACATCTCAAAGCTTAAAAATGAAGAAAATCAAGTCAGGACAAAAACTGCCAAAAATAGAAAGTGACTTGTAATTGAAGTTTCCCAAAATGGAAAGTTTTTGACCTCAAAGCCACGTGTCCAAGGAAGCTTCAAATGAAAATTTGTTCAACATGAAAGTTGTAGATCTTGTTCTCACCTTTCCAAAAAGTCCAAGAACTTGAAAATCCAATGTATGATTGGAAAGTTATGGCTCAGTGAATTTCAAAAATGACCCGTAATCAGGAGGCCATAATTTCCACATGCTTTATCCAAATTGCAAGTTCTTTATATGCACAAACTCCATTTGACATGTACTTCAAGGGTGCATCATTGGATTTGTCCAAAAATGGCCAAGGCAAAAAGTCACTTTTCAACTGGACAGTTGAATTGGACCAGGGGCAAAATTGTCCAACTTTCAAAATAATTGGAATTTTGAGATGAGACTTTTTGCTACACCTCATAAATGGAATTTGGAGTGTGTTGGAATCATCATTTCATGCATAGGCCTTGTAATTTGAGATTTGGCTTGAAGAATGCAATGGATAAAATTGGACATTTTGCCATACACATGTGAATTTGAGATTTAAGCAACCAATGAAGTTGAAACAAGTGGCAATGGTTCACATATGATATTTAGAGGTTGCATGAGCTGTCAAAACAGTTGGCATGAGCTGTCATATGGAATTGACATTTTTACCCACTTTGAAAATTAGCCATTTCACTTACAATTGCATTTGGCTAATTAACATGATTAGTGGATGATTAAGCTACCATATATAATCAAAAACACTTGTTAATCATAACAGAAATCACAATTACCAAAATTCAGATCTGAAATCTCTCACATTCTCTCAATTTTCATCAAGAACTCAACACCTTCAACTTCACAATTCTCCCTCAATCTTGAACCAATTTACACGATTCTTGTTGCATTCAACCACATTCATCATCCTCATCGACTGTTTTTGCAAATTGGAAGGCAAGGAGCTTGGATTCTCGACTGTTCAACATAGCTTCATCCATGGACTTTGGAATTTTTGAGTGCTAGGAGCAACCTGGACCTGAAGCAACCACTCCATTCACCTTTCTCATCGTGCCTCCGCATCTGTTTTGAAGAATTGAAGCTCAAGAACAGCTCAATCAACAGTGCCATTCCAGGTATGTTGGATTTTCGATTCTCATGATAGGCTTAATGATCATATGCGTTAGAAAGAGCACACTACGTAGAGCATCCTGATGTAGTTAGATTTGTAAATAATTGCCTGTAGCGCGCGAAATCTGGAATTGAATTCTTGTGACCAAACCCTAATTTGCGCGATTCGTGTGATAGAGAAACAATTAGGGCAAATGAAGTTGATATTTGGATTGTAGGAGTTGAGACGGTTCGAATGACTATAGCCACGTCCATTTTAGTGAACTTTTGATGTTCTTCGTTTTTTTCAATTTCTGGAAATTGTTGCTTGAAGATGATGACTGAATGTGCTGTAGATCCAAAAAAGCGTTTGAAAGTTTGAATCTGGTGTTTCCCTCCCGCGCCAAATTAATTACGATTATGCCACTGTTATTTTAATTAATTTGATTTAATTCTAAAAAATTCATAAGGACATTAAAAAATGCATAAAAAATAGTAAAAAATCAGAAAATTGTGGAAATTTTTATGTTGACTTTGTTGACTTGTGTAGAATTTTTTTGACCTATTGGTCAAAGTTGTGCTTGGTAGAAATTCCATTTGGCTTAGGCTTGTTTCACATGTGTCCATTTTTACTACCTTCTACCAATTTGATCATGAAATGCACATAATGTTAAATAAATGCCTGGAAATTTTTGTGATGATTCTTGACTCATTGATGCTCATTTATATGTAAATTTCATGAGTTTTTGATACCTGGACATGGAGTTATGAATTATTGAACTTAGGTGTGACAATTTGTGTCACACCTCTTGATGTCAAATTGCTGGAATTATTTGAGTGACCTATACATGTTGAAATTGATTGAAATTTTGCATGATGCTTATTTAACATGTTAGGAAGCTATGAGAATTTTTGTGGAATTTTACATTGCATTTTCAATTTGATCATGATTTTTCATTTCTGTTGACCAATTGTGCAAGCTCATGTGACCTAGGTTGGTAGATTGATTGAGAAATGCTCATATTGTATTGTATAGACATGAAATTTGATATGCTTGTAGTAGACACATGTTAGAACCTCCCTGTTTTGGTCTCATCCATTTCTTTATTGTTTTCATTGAGTTATGATTTTTTGAAGTGAGTTCATGTGTTGATGTTGTGATTTGGAGCATGAAATTGTGCCTGTTTTTGTTGATTTTCATTGACATGGTTCCATTTGCCCAATTGATCTCAAATTTGACATGGTAGACCTTGATTAGGTTCTGTTTAGGGGTAAATTATTTGAGAATTTTTGGATTTATTTTGATGTGGATTTGAATGCAATAGTTCTGTTTGTATGCTTGGTGCTTCATTTGAACTAGTTTGCCTTATTTTGTGCATAACATGAGCATAAGGAAGGATATAAACATGAGACCAAGGATGTTTGCTCTTGTTTGACTTTAATTTGACTTTGGTTGGTGGATATCTTGCTGTTTAGGAGTTTTTATTGCCTTTGGACCCTAGGCTTAGCCTAGTGGTCTAGTTGCTAATGTTTGCTTGATTTTTCAGGATCAAAGGCATAATGCACATGGAGAATGATCCAAATCAATTTTAATTGATGTTGTTGATGTTTGTACACTAACATAACATTGTTTTGTAGGTGATAAAGCTTTGGCTTGAGCTTTGAGCTTGCCTTGTGTTGTGTATTGAGTTGTATAGTTTGATTGATTGAACACTTGCTGTTTGGTTTTGTCTGTCTGAGTACTAACTGTGTTTGATTGTTTCCAGGTACTTTAGTTGCTCAGTTCCTTGTGAACTTTTGCTTTGCGTTGCTTAAGCAACTTGCATAGAGGTAAAATCTCTTGACTTCATGTAGTCTGGAGACCCGGCTGTTACCGGGCCGGGCAAATAAATGTCTGAAGTCCTCCTTAAGAGGCAATGATTGTGGTTGTTTATTTTTAAGCCCAAGCAGGTGAAAGTCCTTTAAATAAGGCAATTGGTGGAAGGTAGGGGTATGCAGCCTACCCCCCACTCTTCAGTTGAGTCTTCTCCTTGCTCCCATTACATGGTTGAAGCATTGAGATCCTAACCCAAGATCCCGTGCAGTGCACATTGAGTCAGAGTCTCTGAGTATAGAAGGGTTCCCCTATTCTGGACCCATGCTCATTTTTCAGATGCTCTCCCTGGTTAGGGATATGAGCTGTGAGGTCTGATCCTCACTTCACCTCTTCATCTGCTTCACCTTAGCCTCGTAATGGCAAGGTTAAGAGCAAGTCAAAACCATGTACAGACGACTCGCTTCGGCGGTCAAACCCCTTTGATTGAGCCTCTTGTTTGGTTATAGCGGGTGCTCTGTGAATCTCTGATTGACATGCTTGTTTGAGATGCCTGTTCTCATTTGATATATGATGTATGCTTGTATGCTTTCTTCTTTCCTGGTTAGGATTAGATCGCACTGATGCAAGTAGGTAGAAACCTGAACTTAGGGTGACTTTGCATGACAACATTAGGCTCGAGTCTCAGCTCCCTAGTGTCGTGTTTTCCCCGGTTTCTGGTTAGCAATTCAGTCCCTTTCAGGGGAACTACATCGCCCTGATCCTCGTTCCAGACGAGGTATGTAGGCAGGTGGTCGTGCGAGACCACTCCGGGCAACCTTTTTCTTTTTGCGTGTGTTTACTTGTTATCTGACTGTATGTTTGGGTTCGGATGCCGACGTAAGTCCAATAATTGGCTGTCGGGCTCCATGTTTGCCCTTTTGATTGTGTTTTGGTTCGGATGCCGACGTAATTCCATCCAGTGGTTGTCGGGCTCCATGTTTGCCACCCTTGCTTGTTTGTATGTTTTGTGTTGTTTGGCGTGCGTAAGCCGAACTACAGTGGCTCTGATTCTTGTTCCAGACAAGATATGTAGGCATAAGGTGCGATACCTTATCGAGCTCGTTCCTCTTAACCCCAACCTGCGTTCCCCGTGTGTGTGTGTGATGTCTAGCAACCTTTTCCTTTTTTAGGACGTGGATCCCGTCGAGTACGACGGACGTGAGGGGTGCTAATACCTTCCCCTTGCGTAACCGACTCCCTTACCCTGTCTCTTTGGTCGCGAGACCATGTTCTTTCCAGGTTTCTCTGAGCGTTTCCTTTCCCTATCTTGGGATAAATAACGCGCAGTGGCGGCTCTGTGTTGTGTTTTTATTCGAGCCTCGCCGGTTGATTTTTCGCAGGATGCGACACATATCTCTCTCAATAATGCACTATTTCACATGAAATTTCCATCAGATTTATCAGCAACACAAGATCTACGCTATCATGTCAATGGATTTAGGAATTAAGAGAATCGAAAACCGAACCTCTTGAAGAGCAGCTTCTTGAAATGCACGATCCAAGGCTTAGCAAGCTTCAAATCTACTCCAGAACACTTGCTATGATGTTTGATGAAGAAATTGAGACTTGAAACTGCTTCAATCTTGCCTAAATCTGAATTGCCATTGTTATGTTCTTGAGCTCCACATGCACGATTCTGGCTCGAATTCCTCAAACAGAAGCTGAATTCACCCTCAATCACACTCACTGATCATGATTCTTCAATAAAAACAAGGTGCTATGTTGAAGAATTTTGAATTGTGATTATGAGAAACTTTGGAGGGAGAGAGAATTTTGAGATCTAGATCTAGAATCCTCCTCAATTCTGTTATGATTATCAATATATATGCTTCACTAATCACATACTAATTAAAATTAGGCAAGGTTTAGTTGTGATTAATCAAGATAAGGTGTTATGACCAAAACTTGAAAATTGGAGGGTGCATGGCTATTTCCAACGTGAACAGTACCATGTGGCTGATTAATTTCACTCAAAATCATCTTCCAAACACAATGGCAATGGTAAATAATTCCCATGATGCACCATTTTTTGAATTGGCCATTTTCCCTCCAAAATTGACTTGAAATAGCAAATGATCATATGATGGAAATTCATGCAATGTGATGAATGGTTTGGAAACTTCATGAAATGCGAAGAAAAATGCAAGAAGAGCCACTCCATTTGGAGTTATGAATCAAAAGTTATGGCCATTTGAAGTTCCATGCACACTTGGCAATGATTGGACCATATCTCCTCAACCATTCATCAGAAGCTCATGATCTTGGACCTTTTGGAAATGGGAGAAAGAGATCTTCAACTTTCATGTTGGACAAAAATTCATTTGAAGCTTGTTTGATGTTGGAAAGCTGAGTTGAAGTTGGACCAAAAACTTTCCATTTTTGGAAACTTGAAATTATAGGTCACTTTCCATTTTTGGAAACTTTTGACTTGACCTCAAATTCTTCAACGTAGAGATTTGACATGATGAATAAGCATGATTTGGACATGAATGGGATGAAGAAACTCAATTCCCACACTCAAAACCCACAGTTGACTTTTCAGTTGACTGCATTGGCCCTTAAATGACCTGAAAATGTTCTGATGAACTTGAGCTTCAACCAATTGGGGAATTTGCTCCAAAATGAACCTATATCTCATATATGCTCAAAATAATGATCACATGATCCATATCTCAATGGAAACTTCATTTCTTGCATAAAGGATTCACTTGATTGCCTTGACCTGTTGACTGCTTAAGTTGCAAGTAACAAAGGTTAATGACATATTTTTGTACATTTTGGTTAGTGATTAAAAGAAAAGCAATGATATACAATGCATGCAATGCTTGGTGATCAAGAACCACTCTCAAAAAATATCCCACCCAACGGGAAGGAAGCAAGGTGCCCAATGATCCTTGAGGCAATGCAATGATATGATATGATGCCATGAGGGATCTTAGGGACAAAATTGGGGTCTTACAAAGTTCAAGTGGCCGCATCCACTATTCCAACACCTGTTCCTCAACCGTAGTATCATCCGCAGCAGCAACCTAGGTACAACAATCAACAACAAGGAGGTAATCCGGGTCAGCAGAGACCCTATCAACAACGTCCAAGGCAGGAGGACCGGGTCATTGAGCCAATCCCAATGCCTTATTCTGTATTACTTCCCAAGATGATTGACATGAATCTGGTTACGTTGAGAACTCTGGCCCCACCGGTCGATCCCGACAATCTGCCTAGAGGTTATGATGTCAACGCTAGATATGCTTTTCACTCCAACGCACCTGGCCATACTACAGATAATTGCAAGGCTCTCCAGCTAAAGGTACAAGATTTGAGAGATGCCCAGGCCATCAATTTTTCTCCGGTGCCTAATGTTATCCAAAACCCGATGCCAGCTCACGGCGGGCAGAGGATTAATGCTGTTGATAGTGAGGAAACTTTGAATTTGGTTTCTGATGTGACTAAAGTGAAGACTTCGCTATCGGTGGTCAAAGACCGACTCTTGAAAGGACAGATTTTCCTGGGTTGTGGGGAAGAGTGCAGAAATTGTCAAGATGTCGAGAACGGATGTAATAGTTTGAGAAGGGGTATTCAGCAACTGATAAATGAAGGTTGTCTTCAGTTCGATCAGACTCGTCCAGTGAAGAATGATGTGTCGACAGTAACGTTTTATTTCACTCCTGAAGAAATATATGTTCCCGAGAGACCCGCTCCGACAACAATATATTTCCCAGAAAGTCCAGCACCAATTTACTCTGACAACCCTCAACCGACTTTGATTGGTCCGGTCACCATCACGGTACCAGGACCTGTTCCGTATGAGAAAGACAGTGCTATCCCGTGGCACTATGGGGCTGATATCTACTTCCAGGGGCGGAAAGTTAACGATGAATACATTGACATTGGTAGCTCCGCTGTAGACAATGTTGGAGGGATTGGTGGCTTCACTCGCAACGGACGCCTATTTGCACCATCAACATTGCACACGAATACTGAAGCTGAGGCAGCTGCCAAGGCTAAAGGAAAACAAGTAGCCACCGAAGAGGTTACTACTGAAGAAGCCCCTCCTAAGACCGCATTCGAGAAGGAAGTGGAGGAGTTTATGAGGATTATCAAGAAAAGTGACTACAAGGTAGTCGCCAGCTAAATCAGACACCCTCAAAGATCTCCATTCTCTCACTATTGATGTGCTCTGAGGCACACAGAGCAGCCTTGTTGAAAGTACTGAATATGGCTTATGTTCCCCCCAGAGATAACTGTTGACCAGCTGGAGTCGGTAGTTTCGAATGTACACACTAGCCATGCGCTACGTTTCACCAATTATGACCTAACATCTGAGGGCAGGAATCACAACAAAGCCTTGCATATCACAATGGAATGCAAAGGGATGGTGCTTTCCCATGTTTTGGTTGATACAGGTTCTTCTCTAAATGTTCTCCCAAAGAAAGCCTTAACGAAGTTGGATTGCGATGACGCCATCCTGAGGCCGAGTAATTTAGTTGTAAGGGCTTTTGATGGCTCTAAGCGAGCTGTTTGTGGCGAATTTGAGTTGTCAAGAGTACCTTTTATGTGATGGATATCCAGCCTGCCTATAGCTGTCTACTAGGTCGACCATGGATTCATGCTGCCGGTGCTGTTACTTCTACTCTCCACCAGAAGCTCAAATATGGACTAGAAGGTCAGATCGTCACCGTCTGTGGTGAAGAGGATATTTTTGTTAGCCACCTGTCTACATTTAAGTATGTGGAGATGGATGGCGAGATGCATGAGATGCTGTGCCAGGGCTTCGAAGCCATAAACATCAGAGAGGTCGTGCCCGAAACTATCATTTCACTTGAGTCTGAGAAGGTCGGGACTTCTATCTCTTCATACAAGCAAGTTGTTGAAGTGGTTAAGGCTGGTAATGCCCAAGGCTGGGGCAAATTTGTGGAGCCAATCATAAAAGAAGACAAGTTTGGATTGGGGTATACTCCGGGGTCTCAGAAGAATGAAGTCGGTACTTTCTCCAGCGGGGGTTTGGTTTCTCCTCACATCGTCAATGCTGCAGATGAAGACAAGGCTGACAGCGACTGTGACTTAGATAGCTGGATTCGCCCGTGTGTCCTAGGAGAAAAGCTCGACAATTGGTCGTCTGAAAAAGTCGTCCGGTTTACTCTACTGAAGGAGTAATTTTTATTGTTTTCCTTTTATCACATGCATAACAAAGTCTTACACTTTGACCAAGGTGTAATGACTCATCTGTAGGGCCATCCATTTAGTTACATTTCGCAATTATTTTCATCATCGATAAAGTACAGCTTTTGCAAACAATTTTGTGTTCTCTTTCTTTCAATTATTTTTACTTTTACAAAAACGGAAATGTTTCTTTTTCATGTTTCTTTTTCGTTTTTCTTTCCAAAAAAACACCTCGTAAAACTGATCACCCGGATCTCACTGCCAACGACAATGCTATGGCCAAGTATGACTTCGACAATCCTATCTATCAAGCCGAAGAAGGGGTTGAGGAAGATTGTGAATTGCCTGAGGAGTTAGCCAGGTTGTTGAAAGAGGAGGACCGAGCTATCACACCTTATCAGGAGGTGGTTGAGACCATCAACATTGGTGCCGAAGATGACAAGAAAGAGATCAAGATCGGGGCCAGTCTACAGGCCGAGAGGAAAAGACCGTTGATCATATACTTGACTGTGTTAGAAAGGTCAATGGGTTAGGTGCTCGGTCAGCATGACGAGTCAGGTCGAAAAGAGCATGCAATATACTACCTTAGCAAAAAGTTTACCGACTGTAAACAAAGATACTCACTGCTCGAGAAAACTTGCCGCGCTTTGGCATGGGCTACTCGCCGACTAAGACATTATATGTTGACTCACATGACTCTATTGATATCAAAGATGGATCAAGTCAAGATTATTTTTGAAAAGCCAGCAGGATTGCTAGGTGGCAAATGATGCTGACCGAGTATGACATCCAATACACTTCACGAAAAGTCATCAAAGGAAGTGTCTTGTCAGACTATCTTGCCGCGCAACCGATTGATGATTACCAACCTATGAGGTTCGACATTCCTGATGCTGACCCTGAATCCAAATGGATCATGATGTTTGATGTGGCGGTCAACGTTAATGGTCGCGGAGTTGGTGCAGTGTTGATCACATCGGAGGGGGTTCATATGCCATTTTGTGTCAGAATAACTTTTCCCTGCACCAACAATGAAGCCGGACGAAGCAGATTGGGTCCGTTCTCGATACAATCAGCAAAGCCTAGTTGAGGAAAAGAGACTAGCAACTATATTCCATGGCCAGCTATATCAGAGACGGACGAAGAGAGCGTTTGATCAGAAAGTGCGCCCTCGGGAGTATCGAGTCGGTGAATTGGTACTCAAAAGAATTCTTCCTCCCAACACAGATCACAGGGGCAAATGGACACCGAACAATGAGGGTCCATACGTGGTTAAAAGAGTTTTATCTGGCGGAGCTCTGATGCTAACAACCATGGATGGTGAAAACTTCCCGTCCCCTGTCAACCCAGACGCAGTTAAAAAATACTTCGCATAAAATAGACCCGCTAGACAGTAAAAAGAATAGTCCAGGCAAAAAAGGGGCATCCCGACGAACCAAAAAAAAGAATGAAGAGGTTCGGGCAAAAATTAGGGATATAAAGATAAAATAAAAATGTACACCCGGTGAGTCGAAAACCCGAAAGGGCGGCTCAGGCAAAAAAGGGTATCCCGGTGGATTGAAAACCCAAAAGGGAGGTCCACGCAAAAGTTAGGGAATAAGCGAATAACTGCGATCTGAGTTCATCCGTGTTATATCATCGTTTCATTCAATCCGACAATCTTCGAAGGTAAAAGATTGACTAATCATCCACTTCAGAAAGCAAGTTGAGCATAGCGTCTTGAGGACATACGAGCCATAGCAAAGTCGAAACTCGGTGGGACCCCGTTTCCACATTGCCATTAGGCAAGTTTCTCTTGTTCAATTTATAGCGATCGCCTCTTTCCAGGCATCAGCTTCCTGATGTACTCGCCTATTCCTGGCACAAATTTTTCAACCAACAAAAGTCGAATAATTCAGTTAAAAAGCCTTTTTACTTTTCATTTATCAGTTTGTTTGCAAAAGATGTCTGAATTCTTGAAGAAACATATTGCATCTGAATGTAATGGTGGCTTTTGCAGATGATTTGCACAAGAAAACATTTCAAATTGCTTTGAATGTGCTTAATCCCGGACGGTGAATTCAAACCGAGTAATTCCCCGGGGCATACGTGTATTTTTTGGTTACAGGTCACAGGAACCGGATGCCAAGTCATGAATCCTCACCCCCAAGCGGTTGACAAAGCCTCTCCTCTGCAGAGCAGGTTCCCCAGTAGAGTTGACAGTATCCAGATTATATATCCCCAGCGGAGTCGACAGTGCCAGACTGTATCTTCCCAACAACAGCGGAGTAGTCGCATACCCAACAGACAAGAGGGTGGTGCTCCTAGTGTTCATCTCGTACCCAGCAGATTATTTTTTTAACAGATTTGTTTTAATCCCCACCTGAGGACGATTAGCAAGTTCATATCCCCAGCAAAGGTCGATTCCTACGACATTTCCCCAGGAAGTGCTTTCCTCACAGACTCTCCTCGCAGAGCCTCGCCAAGCAAAGTTTCCATAGTTGATACTTCCCCAGTAAGGTCAACTTTTCAAAAAAGGTCTATTTATTTTCGGTGGCTCCCCGGTCCCGGCAGACGGATTGTTCCCCACAGAGCATTCAAGGATTGATACAGCGATCCGCTCCCTACCAGAGTTGCTTCCCCAAGCAGATTTCTTTTTTTCTTTTGCACCATGCATAACATTTGCATTTGCATTTGCATGCATATCAAACATACACATAAGCTGATGAACAGGTTCTTCAAAGCAGACTGAAAAATTACTTTACAACCAAAGTCATGAGATTCAGCCAGAGGATCAAGGGTGTGTGTGATCCAGCATGAGGGTCATTTCGAAGATTCATCCTGAGAATCGTTTTCCAGAGATCCAGCCTGAGGGTCATTTCGAAGATTCAGCCAGAGAATCGACTACGAGAGTTATTTCCCCAGCAAGCCAGTTGGAGGAATAGATTGACAGCTCAATAGAAAATCAACCTACAAGAGGATCCAGCCCGCGGATCGCATTAAAAAAACAAAGTCTAATCGAAGAGTCGTTATAACATGTTCTAGCCTGAAGAATATGTACGAAGCCCAAAAATGGGATATTCTCGAAGCTGCATATCTAACATGAAGACTGCAGATTTCGAAAGAGGGTCAACCAGCGCATGCCCCAGATGCGAGATCCTGATGATGGGAATTTATCATCAAAACAATCCAGATCTAGCCAGAAGATCAAAGTCAGGTCTAGCCCGAAGACCGAAAAATAGATAGATTCAGCCAGAGAATCAAAGAAAATAGATCTAGCTAGAGAATCGAAACAATTCAGATCTAGCCAGAAGATCGAAATAGATTCAGCCAGAGAATCGAAACAATTCGAATCTAGCCATAAGATCGAAGAAGATCTAGCCAGATGATCGAAGTCAGGTCTAGCCCGAAGACCGGAAATATATTCAGCCAGAGAATCAAAATGATTCAGATCTAGCCAGAAGATCGAAATAGATTCAGCCAGAGAATCGAAACAATTCAGATCTAGCCAGAAGATCGAAGAAGATCTAGCCAGAAGATCGAAGTCAGGTCTAGCCCGAAGACCGGAAATAGATTCAGCCAGAGAATCGAAACAATTCAGATCTAGCCAGAAGATCGAAGTAGATTCAGCCAGAGAATCAAAGGAAATAGATTCAGCCAGAGAATCGAAACAAAGGAGATCTAGCCAAAAGATCGAAGAAGATCTAGCCAGAAGATTGAAACCATATCCAGCCCGAGGATCAAAATTAACATCCAACTAGAGGACTAAATTGAGTATAGGTTCAGCCAGAGGATCGAAACTCCAAATTAAGTCAGAAGACTGATTCAGATTCAGCCATATGATCAGAAGAGAAATAAAAAGCGCGATGTATTTCAGCATTTTTGTGGTGTTCTCAGAGCGCAAATTTTTGGTCTGTCTTTGGTATTCAATCACAGCTCACCCTGTTTGTCTGATAAGCTGTTCACTTTCATCCTGTTCGTGTTAGCTGATGATCGAATAGGGGCAGCTGTAACACCCTAAAATTTACCCTCCTCATTCATGCATTCATTTTTAGGTCATTTAACATTTCATATTACATTTCATCATGTCAATCAGAATCAGATCCAAGAAACTTTATTTAAAAAAAAAACGAAAAAAAAAGTAAAAATAAAAATAAAAATAAAAATAATAAAAAAAAAACGAAAACAAAAAAAAATTAAAAAAAATAAAAAAATTAAATAAATAAATAAATAAATAAAAATAATAGAAAAATCTTGGACTTGGAGCTCTCTCATTTGAGCCCACAAAGCCATGAAAATCAGGTTATAAAAGAGGGAGAACAGACAGAAAAAGGAAGAGAAGCAAAACACTCTGAGGTTTCCTTGGAACAAAACCCTAGACAAAACCTGTAGAGACTACCTGACAGAGTTCAGAGCAACCTCCAGACCCTGAAGGAAACTCATTTGCACAGAATCACCTTTACCTCATATCTACCCTAAGATTGTTCTAACTCACGGGTGCAACTCAATTTCAATCAACCTCTCCAATCAGGTTTGCCCTATTCCCATTACTTTACGCCTTAAATTTGAAATTTCTAAACATATGAGGCATTATGAATGAATTTGGGTTTAGATGTGCATGAATGTGTAAAATAATGCCTTGAATGTGTTTGACAAGAGGTTTAGGCCTCCTACACTTGGTTGCTTTTTGTGAGCTTTTTGTAAATTTTAATGGCATGATTCATGTTAACCCTCGATTACCCTATCTTGTTTCTCTAACCTGTTCGTTGAGTTTTGTTTTGTGAGGGCTCATATGACTCTTGCAGAGATGGCTTGCCTGATGTTCCACTTTATTTGTGGGATACCACCTGGAGGTTTATTCCGACTACCTGTACTGACTCGCTTTCTTTGATGGTGCCAGCTTGAGAGATCTCCGGGTTTCTTGTCTCTTTAGTTGCTGTTACTTTGGATCTTTATTCGTGTGGTATTTTTACATCTTTCCCGCATTTTACTGCTTTCTTAGCTGGAAGACCTCGATAGGAGGCAATGTTTTCTTTTGTTTATTTAGTTTTGTGCCCAAAGACCTCTCTGAAGAGGCAATTGACGGATAAAAGGGATCAATTGTCAATCCCCCGTTATTCAGTGCGTCGTTCTCTAAGATCACACTACGTGTCGATGCTTCAGAACAAAAACCCCAGATCTTTTGTCCGGTCAGTCAGTGGAGAGGGTTCCACCTTTCTGAAACCCCACTTTTTGTCATGAGCTCACCCTGTCCAGGGTTAAGAGCTATGAGGTCTTATCCTCATTACCCCTTTTGCATGAGCATCCCTAACCCTACCAACTCATTGATTATTCTTCTCCTAAGAACACGTTAACTCCTTCTACTACAGGCGAGTAAGTCTCCAAAGGTCGAGCATCCGGTAGATTGCGTAGTAACGTCGTTCGTCCAAAACCCAATCCATAACCCCGTAGTTAGCCGAACTACGACTTGCTCTGATTCTCATTCCAGATGAGATACGTAGGCATAAGACACGATGTCTTAGCGAGCACAATTACCCTTAACCCCTAGGTAGCCGAGCTACAAAGACTCTGATTCTCATATTCAGATGAGATACGTATGCAGTGGATGCGACATCCGTGCGAGTCATTTTCTTTTGACCCCCTTTTTTTAGTAAATAACACATTAGATAAACCCACACCCTTTAGACAAGAACTACAAAAGTGGATCCCGTAGAGTACTATGGATGCGTAGGGGTGCTAATACCTTCCCTTCGCATAATCGACTCCCGGACCCAAGATTTGGTTGCGAGACCCTGTCTTGTCCTTTCCTTTTTCCAGGTTTACTTCGAGCGTTTCCTTTCCCTCCCTTGGGGATAAATAACGCATGGTGGCGACTCTCCTGTCTTTCTTCGCCGGTTGTTTTTTTTCGCATTCCATTTTTCAGGTTGCGTCAACTTCACCATTAACTTTTATCTAATTAAAGGTTGTAATCACCGAGGTGATTGAGGGGGAGTGATTAGGAACTCTGATCTTAGTGTAAGATTGAAATTGTATTGGGTAGGTATTAAGTGATAGGATTAAACAGTTGGTTTAAGGTCTGAATTAATATTACTAATAGTGGATTTCCTCCCTGGTTTGGTAGCCCCCAGACGTAGGTGTGTGTGACACCGAACTGGGTAAACAATTCCTTGTGTTACTTACTGCCCTTTCTTTTTAAGTTCTGCATAATTCTTGTCTGCGCAGAATTGGATGTCATAACATCCCGTGTGACATCGAAAGTCTGCTAACTAGAATTTCAGTTGGCATCAGAGCAGGCACCCTGCATGTTAATTTCTGGGTGAGATCTAGGGAAGTTACTTTCTAGAACCATGGACAAGGATGTAGGATACTCAAATAGACAACCCATGTTGGATGGTTCTAACTATGATGACTGGAAGCCTCGTATGATAGCCTTCTTAAGGTCTCTAGATAACAAAGTCTAGAGAGCTGTCAACAAAGGATGGGAACATCCAACGAAGACAGGTAAAGATGGAGTCAGTATGCAAATTCCTGAAGAAGAGTGGGACAAGGAGCAAGAGGGATTAGCCCTTGGAAATTCTAAGGCCTTGAATGCATTGTTCAATGGAATAAGTAAGAATATCTTCAGACTGGTGCATCACTGTGAGCTGGCTAAGGAAGTTTGGGATACCCTCAAGATAACTCATGAGGGTACCTCCAAGGTGAGGATGTCTAAACTTCAGATGCTGACCACCAAGTTTGAAAATATGAGGATGAAAGAGGATGAGACTATTCATGACTTCCACATGAATATTCTTGAAATTGCCAACACTTCTGGTGGCTTAGGTGAGAAAATGGCTGAAGAGAAACTTGTAAGAAAGATTCTCAGATCATTGCCAAAGAGATTTGCCATGAAGGTCACAGCCATAGAAGAAGCTCAAGATATCAGCAATATGAAGGTTGATGAGCTTATTGGGTCACTCCAAACCTTTGAAATGGGATTATGTGAGGATGCTGAAAAGAAGAACAAAAGCATAACTTTTGTATCAAATACTGAAGAGGATTCAGAAGAAGGAAATGGAGGAAATGAAAGCATTTCAGAAGCCATAGCCATGCTTGCGAGACAATTCAACAAGTTCATAGAGAAGGTTGATCAACAGGGCAGACCTAATGTCAAGAACTTCTCATCTGACATCAGTAGAAGACCAAAACATGAAGAAAAGGTCACCCAAGGCAAGGGAATCCAGTGCCATGGATGTGAAGGTTTTGGTCACATTAGAGCTGAATGCCCTACCTTCCTCAAGATACAAAAGAAGGGGCTATCTGTCACCTGATCTGAAGGAGACTCTGAGAGTGAATCTGAAGGAGAATCTGCTAAACATGTCACTGCACTAACTAGTGTTTGTGCCTCCGATGATGACTCAAGTGGAGGTGAACTTACCTTTGATGAACTTGCTGCTTCATATAAAGAGCTATGTGTCAAAAGTGCAGAAGTATGCATCCAAGGAGAAAAGCAGAAGAAACTCATCAAGGAACTAGAAGCTGAAAAACAGAAGCATCTGACAGTCATAGATGGCCTGAATGGTGAGATAGCATTGCTGACATCTAAGCTAGAACAAATGACAAAATCCATCAGAATGCTGAATAAAGGAACTGACACCTTGGAAGAGATTCTAAAGGTGGGACAGAAGTCAGGAACCATGTCTGGTTTAGGCTTTGTTAAGAAATCCTAAGCTGAACTCAAACGCTCAAAGGCTGAAGTTCAGAAACTCAAGCAGAAGTCACAACCGATGTCTCAACATCAGGGAACCAGGATGAGTAACCATCAGAAGAAAAAATTTCAGAGATGGAGATGTCACTATTGTGGTAGATTTGGTCACATAAAACCCTTCTGCTACAGGTTGCATGGTTATCCTAACCAGACCCTTCAAGTCAGGCCTAAGCAGAAGGCATCTAAGCATAATGCCCCCATTGAGAAACAACAGTGGGTTGCTAAACTAGCTCACACATCCCTTAGGGCATCTACCAGACAAGACTGGTATTTTGATAGTGGCTGCTCAAGACATATCACTGGGATGAGCAACTTATTGGTGGATCTACAACCTCATGCTACCAGGTATGTGACATTTGGTGATGGAGCTAAAGGAGAAATCAAGGGTGTTGGTAAGCTGGATTGTCCTGGAGTTCGAAAACTGAGTAATGTGTTGTTAGTAAAAGGACTAACTGCTAATCTCATCAGCATAAGCCAGCTATATGATCAAGGCTTCAATGTACAGTTCACTAAGGAAGGAATTGTGGTGATGAATGGTTGCAATCAGGAAGTTATGAGAGGAGCCAGATCCAAAAATAACTATTATCTATGGGAATCTAGAGTCTCACACTACTCCTTAAAGTGCCCCTTAGCCAAGGAAGAGCAGGAAGAGAAGCTGTGGCATGGAAGACTTGGACAACTTCATTTAAGAGGAATGAAGAAGATCATATCCAAGGAAGCAATTAGAGGAATCCCAAATATGCTTATGGATGAAAGAAAAGGTTGTGGAAAATGTCAGGTGGGAAAGCTAAACAAGATGCCACATACCAAGATGGGACATTCAAAATCTGCCAAACTTATGGAACTGGTGCTAATGCACTCAATGGTACCTATGCAGATTGAAAGCCATGAGTCATCCTCACCTATTAGACCCCATCAAAATGGTGTAGTAGCAAGGGAGAAATAGAAGTGTGTATCATTGTCCACTGCAGAAGCTAAGTACCTAGCTTCTGGTAGCAAGTGTTCACCACTATTATGGATGAATCAGGTGCAGACTGAGTACAATGTCACTCAGAATGTCATGACATTGGATGCTACTCAGTTTGATAAAGTTAGGGGCAAAGAGGGAATGTGTCCTTCTGAGAAATTATAGCAACCAATGATGTTAGTTATTTACTGTTTAATAAGTCAACATATTAAACACTTGATAGTGCACTCTGATTGGTCAACAAATAATAGACATTTCTCGTGCAATAAGCGTTTCCTCTTCCATCGCTTCAACTTTCAGTCTTGCAAGCTTTCTCTCAAAGAAACTTTTCATTTCTCCTCTTAGATATTCATCATGTCGCACCAATCCGACTCATCTTCCTACACGACCATGTCCGATTCCTCCACCTCCGAATCATGCAACCCTAACAGGGAATATCCTGTGTCTGACTCTGCAAATACCTCACATGCAAGAAGACCTAAAGAAACGGTCTCAGGCTTCTCATCAGCACTCGCGCTTGATGAACAAACCAGAGAAGGCTCCAGGTATGTTCACAATTCCATTGCAACCTTGGTAACTGAAATTTTGTCTGGTAACCATAAGGTTCTTGGGGTCTCAGTTCCCCTAAACACGATTGTAACAGAAAATGTTACGGGTCAAGAAAATACACTTTCCTTAGCAAAGAATGTGTCTGATGAGGCTGAGCAAAATGATGCTCATGAGGGGTCAAATACTGACAAACCCTTAGAGAATGTGGGTAGTGAGGCAGTCCGTGTCACTCATGATGTCAGTGACAACCCTAAAGCTGACATAGTTAATCTGGAAGAGTTCTCTGATAATGAACTGTTGACCTCGGTTGTCCCTAGCATAGCCAAAAGGGTTAGGACTAGGAGAGAAAAGAAGATTGTGGTGCAGAGGTCCCCAAAAAGGAAGATTGATGTGGCAACTTCTTCCAATCCAAAGGTGACAGAGAGTTCCCTCAAAAGGAAAGGGCATGGGCCTACGAAATCTTGGAGCAAAGAGGTGCCCAAGAAAATGAAGACCAAGTCTGTTGTTGTGGAGTCTGATTCAGATGTCCCATGTGATGTCACAACATCTCTGTCAAAGAAGAAGCCAACCACTAGCAAGCTGGCAGCTAGTGTCCCTGAGGTACCTATTGACAACGTCTCATTCCATTTTGCTTCTAGTGTGAACAGATGGAAGTATGTCTATCACAAGAGGCTGGCCTTGGAGAGGGAACTGGCTCAGAATGTCCTAGAGTGTAAGGAGATTGTAGACCTTATTCAAGAGGCAGGGCTAATGAAAACTGTGACTCAGCTCTCAAAGTGCTATGAGACTTTAGTAAAGGAGTTTATTATCAATGTGTCTGAGGAATGTGCAGATGGAAAGTCTAGGGAATTCATAAAAGTATATGTGCGAGGCAAGTGTGTGAACTTCTCTCCCTCAGTAATCAACATGTATTTGGGAAGACCTGATGTAGCTCAACCTGAGCTTGAGGTGACTGACAACACAATCTGTCAAGTCATCACTGCTAATCAAGTCAGAAAGTGGCCTCTGAAAGGTAAGTTGGTGGCCAACAAACTCAGTGTTAAGTATGCTATGCTACACAAAATTGGAGCTGCAAACTGGGTACCCACCAATCACAAATCCACTGTGGCTGTGATGCTTGGAAAGTTCATCTATGCTGTTGGAACCAAAGCAAAGTTTGACTATGGCACCTACATTTTTGATCAAACCATGAAACATGCTGGGAGCTTCAGTGTGAAGGGGCCTATAGCCTTTCCTTCCCTCATATGTGGCATTGTGTTGAATCAATTTCCAAACATATTGACAGAGAATGATTTTGTGAAAAGAAGAGAGAGTCCTTTGGCCTTCAATTATAAACTATTCCTGGGTAAGCATGTCCCTGACATTGCCATGACAACAGGAGAGACATCAAGTGTTGGCAATCAACCAGATAAAGCTACTGTCATTGCCATACTCAGAGAGACTTGCAAAGAGCTAGAGGCAAGGAAGCTCACTTTGGAAAAGTTGATTATCAAATTGGAGATGTTTGATGATGGTGTGCCTACTGAAGCTACTGAGGCTACAGAAGGAGCTGCAAGGCAAAGTGAAGAGGGTGAAGAGGATGCCAGTCCTGATGATGGCACTGATCCTGAGGCTGACTCTGAGTCAGATGATTAAATCATTTCCCTTGTTTCTGTCATTTGTGTGTAATTCTGTTTATTTTGGTCTGTAATTTAAAGTGTTGCTTTGGCAACATTTTTGACAAAAAGGGGGAGTAACACCTGTGATGCCCCGGGACAACAGATTATTTGCTATGTGATTAAACAGATATTGAAGATCCTCTAATCCAGAGGTTGTGCTGCAGCCTGATGTTCCACTTCTATGTGTGATGAGTGTGAGTGTGTTATCTGTATGTGTGCTACTGTTTGATGTTTTTATTTAACTTCTGTATGTGTGCTGCTGTTAGAAGTTTTTATTTAACTTCTATGTGTGTTGAGTGTGTTGCTTCTCTGAGTGTATTAGCTAGGTAAATTTCCCTGCTAGATGTGTGTTTTTCCGCTGTTGTGAACTCTGTTGTGATGCCAAGTTGTTTTAGCCAAAAATTTGCCAAAGGGGGAGTTTGTAGATGTTTGATTGGCTGCATTTTGTGGTAAAACAATAACTGGACTATAATGTCTTGACTGATGTCATGACATGCTTTGGAGATGTTTGATTGGCTGCATTTTGTGTTAGAACATCTAACTGTACTCTGATGTCTTGACCGATGTCATGACATACTTGAGTAGTATGTTGCAGGCTTAGCTAATACAGGATTTACTGAATGTCAAACCAGATGTTATGACATTCATCCCTGACAGCAAATACTGAGGTATAGAATAGTTGGTTGTCTGTTATAACTCAGTATTTATTTCAGTCTGTTGATTCAGGAGAATAATAGACCTGGCATAAGGCCTACTGTCTGAATGTCAAACTCGATGTTATGACATTCATCAGTGACAGCATATACTGAATAATATGCAGGTTGGTTTTTCTGCTTCAGTTCAGTATGTATCTCAGTCTGTTTATCAAGGGGATAACAGACTTGGCAATAAGGCTCATTGTGTAAATGTCAAACTGGATGTTTTGACATTTATTACTGTAAGTTGATATTGAAGTATAGACTGGTTGGTCTGCTACAATACAGCATTTAGCACAGTCTGTTTTCAGGAAAATAACAGACTTAGAATATGGTATATGTTCTGGTCGTCAAACTGAATGTTGTGACATTCATTCCTGTCAGCATATGCTAAAGTGTAGGATGGTTAGTTTTTCTGTTTTAGCATTTTTCTCAAGCTATTCTTCAGGAGTTCAACAGCTGAGCTAAAATCCAGGAAACTAACAACTAAGCTACAATTAATGAACCTAACAAATAGCCTATTTGTTAGTACCCTAATATGTGGAAATTAGGTTAACTTGCTTAACCTTAATTTTAGGAAATACAAGTACAAGGCCCAAGTGCTGCAATATAAAAGGATGGTAATCCTTCTTTCAGAACTCCTGGGTTTTAGGCGTGAAGATTTTATTGGTCCATCATACTTCACTACTATATTTTTGTGTGTGCCTTGTATTAGGTGTATCTTGTACGCCAAGCAATTATCACTTAGATGATTGCATTGGACTAGGGTGTTCATTGAGTTGTAAGTGTTGTGTCACTCTAAGCTTTTAAGCGTGAGTGATGTGTATCTTGATTAAAGCTGTTAAGCACAATCAAGAGTTGTTTGAAGTGTGACTTCACCATTAACTTTAATCTAATTAAAGGTTATAATCACCGAGGTGATTGAGGGGGAGTGAGTAGGAACTCTGATCTTAGTGTAAGATTGAAATTGCATTGGGTAGGTATTAAGTGATAGGATTAAACAGTTGGTTTATGGTCTGAATTAATACTACTAATAGTGGATTTCCTCCCTGGCTTGGTAGCTCCCAGACGTAGGTGTGTGTGACACCGAACTGGGTAAACAATTCCTTGTGTTATTTACTGCACTTACTTTTTAAGTTCTGCAAAATTCTTGTCTGTGCAGAGTTGGATGTCATAACATCCCGTGTGACATCGAAAGTCTGTTAACTAGAATTTCACTTTGGATAAATTGAAGTGCGGTGGCGACTCGACTTGTATGGTTTGCCTTGGATTTAGTCAATATCTCTAATGGTAACGAATACCCCACTACACCGCCAAGTCATGAAGGACATCCAAGAGATGCTGGATCAGGGTGTGATCGAGATACTTCAGAATCGTGATGAGGAAGAAGTGAATGTTATATCCCCTGTTTTCAGAATACCAGAACCTGTTGTTGTCAAAAATGATGGCAGCAAGAACAAGGTCTCTCCATCTCTTAATATCAAACCAGCGGGCCCTGTCCCTTACTCTTCATATAGAGTTGTTCCCTACATATATAAAGCAATTGCGTTGGAAGATGGGTAGGAGGTGTCGTTGCCCTACACTTCTATTGTGATTATATCTGATGTTAGTGGTGTGACCCGTAGTGGTCGTGTTTTCTCGGCGCCGCCGAAACCCCAAGATGACATGAGAAGAGCTGATGTTGTTAATAGTTATGCTAGTCCTATGGGGACTTCTTCTTCCTCTCCGAATCCGGCGCTTGTCCCTGTTGGCCAGCATGGCATTCTTAAAGAGGATTGTGATGAGATGCTAAGGCTCATGAAGAGGAGAGAGTATAATGTTGTTGATCAGATGCTTCAAACTCCATCAAAGATATCTGTATTGTCTTTGTTTATGAACTCTAAGCCACACCGCGAAGATTTGTAGAGGGTGTTGGACGTGGCATACGTGGATCACAATGTCACAATTGAACAGTTTGATAGCATTGTTGCAAACATAACTGCTTGTAAAAATTTGAGCTTTTGCGATGCTGATCTTCCCGAGGAGGGAAAAGACCACAATTTGGCTTTACACATTTCAATGAATTGCAAGGATGATGCCTTCTCTAATGTGCTGGTAGATACAGGATCGTCGCTAAATGTGTTTCCAAAATCCATTCTGGCCATATTTTTTGATCAGGTACCTCCCATGAGGTAGAGTGGAGTGGTTGTTAAGGCTTTTGATGGATCCAGGAAAACTGTGATTGGTGAGGTTGAGCTCCTAATCAAGGTTGGACCTAGTGATTTCCAAATTACTTTCCAGGTCATGGATATTCTCCCATCATATAGTTGCTTGCTTGGCAGACCATGGATTCACGAGGCAGGCGCCGTGACATCCACCCTACACCAAAAGTAAAAATTCATCAAGAATAAGAAGTTGGTGGTGATAGAGGGAGAGAAGGCTCTCTTGGTAAGCCACTTTTCTTCCTTTTCCTATATAAACGCTGAGGATGAGGTTGGGACGTCGTTCCAAGCCTTATCTAATTCTGAGCCTTTAAGGAAAGGAACTTCTTCATTTGCATCCTACAATGATGCGAAGTTGGCCATTAAGCATGGCGCAACTACTGATTTAGGATAAATGACTAAGCTAGAAAACAATAAATCTCGGGCTGGCATAGGGTACTCTTTAGGCACTTTCAACGAGCACGGTTTGTTTCATAGTGGAGGTTTCATCCACACGGTCGAAGACCAAGAGGCTACTGCTATAGTGGAAGATGATGTAGAGGAAGATTCTGGCAACTTTGTCATCCTTGGAGGAGTCTGTAATAATTGGGTCGTTGTTGATGTTCCAACAGTTATCCATAAGTCCACGTAATGTGTTCACTTTTGTTTAAAAACCCTTCTCCCATGCCAAAAGGAGAAATGATGACATTGTTGGCACATTAATACAATGATACTCATTCAATAATTACATGTTAAATGTTTGTTTTTCCAAATTATTTTTCCTTTTTGCTTTTTTGCATGAAAATGGCTATCACTAAAAAACCCTAGAAAGAGAATAAAATCAATCTTTTCATCTACATAATGATTTGCCTTGTTTGAATTCTAAAATCTCTTTTATATCCAAAATCATTATGCAGGTTGATCAAACCCATTGAACATAATGATCCAACACCATCTCCCAACTTTGAGTTCCTTGTATTTAAGGTAGAAGAAGATGATGTTGAAGAGACTCCTGATGAGATTACCCATCTGCTTGAGCACGAAGAGAAGATCATTCAGCCACATCTTGAGAATCTAGAAATAGTCAACTTGGGGACTGAGTTTTGTGTTTGCGAAGTGAAGATCGGGGCACTCTTGAAGTGTCTGTGAAGAAGGGGTTAATTAAGTTGCTACGAGAGTATGTCGACGTCTTCGCCTGGTCATATGAAAACATGTCTGGTCTAGATACATATATTGTGCAACAGTTCCTGTCTTTGAAGCCTGAGTGTGTGCCTATGAAGCAGAAGCTCAGAAGAAGTCATCATGATATGGCAGTGAAGATTAAAGAAGAAGTTCAGAAGAAAATTGATGCGGGGTTTCTGGTGACTTCTACATATCCTCAATGGGTGGCCAATATTGTGCCCATGCCTAAGAAATACGGAAGATTCCGAATGTGTGTGGACTGTAGAGACTTGAATAAAGCTAATCCGAAAGATGATTTTCCCCTACCACACATTCATATGTTGGTAGACAATACAACTAAATTCAATGTCTTCTCATTTAGGGACGAATTTTCCGGTTATAACCAGATTAAAATGGCACCCGAGGATATGGATAAGACAACATTCATCACACCTTGGGGAACATTCTGTTATCGAGTGATGCCCTTCGGTTTGAAGGACGCCTAAGCCACGTATCAACGTGCTATGACTACCTTGTTTCATGATATGATCCACAAGGAGATTGAGGTATATGTTGATGATATGATTGCAAAGTCGAAAACGGAAGTTGAACATGTAGAACACTTGTCGGAGCTTTTCCAGCGTTTGAGGAAGTACAAACTCCGCTTGAATCCAAACAAGTGTACATTTGGAGTCCGTTCCGGCAAGTTATTGGGCTTTATTGTCAGTGAAAGAGGTATTGAAGTTGATCCTGCCAAGGTCACAACAATACAAGAGATGCCTGCGCCCAAAACTGAAAAGCAAGTCCGAGGTTTTCTTGGTCGCTTGAATTATATTTCGAGATTGATATCCCACATGACTGCCACATGTGCGCCAATATTCAAGCTCCTCCAGAAAGATCAGCGTCATGATTGGACCTAGAAATGCCAGAAAGATCAGTATCAAAGTGTATATGTCCGAGCCTCCGATTCTGTCTCCGCCTGTGGAAGGAAGACCCTTGATTATGTACCTGACCGTTCTTGAAGACTCTATGGGTTGTGTATTGGGTCAGCAAGATGAATCAGGGAAGAAAGAGTATGTTATATACTATCTGAGCAAGAAGTTCACTGGTTGTGAGTCCTGGTACTCAATGCTTGAGAAAAAATGTTGTGCTTTGGCTTGGGCCGGTAAATGTTTACGCCAGTATATGTTGAATCATACCACTTGGTTGATATCCAAAATGGATCCAATCAAGTATATCTTTGAGAATCTTGCTTTAACTGGGAGGATGGCCTGTTGGTAGATGTTGTTGTCTGAGTATGATATTGAGTATCGAGCTCAAAAAGCTATTAAAGGTAGTATCTTGGCTGACCACTTGGCACATCGACCAATTGAGGATTATCAGTCTGTTCATTATGACTTCCCAGATGAGAAGATTCTGTATTTGAAGATAAAAGATTGCGATGAACCTACGCTCGATGATGGGAAAGAGCCAGGTTCCCGTTGGGGCATGGTGTTTGATGGCGTTGTTAATCAATATAGAAATGGTATTGGGGCAGTGATTATTACTCCTCAGGGCACACATTTTCATTTTACAGCAAGGCTAACTTTCAAATGTACGAATAACATGGCGGAGTATGAGGCCTGTATTATGGGATTGGAAGAATGTATTGATCTTAGGATCAAACATCTTGATGTATATGGTGATTCGGCCCTTGTTGTGAATTAGATTAAGGGTGAATGGGAGACGAATCAGCCTGGCCTCATCCCATATAGAGATTATGCGAGGAGGATTTCGACGTTCTTTATTGAGGTTGACTTCCATCATATTCGTCGAGATGAGAATCGGATGGCAGATGCTCTTGCTACGCTTGCTTCGATGATTATGGTGAAATATTGGAATGGAGTCCCCAATATCACTATGATGCGCTTGGATAGACCAGCTCATGTATTTGCAGTTGAAAAGGTGAAAGATGATAAACCATGGTATTATGATATCAAGTGCTTTCTTTAGAATCAGAGTTACCCGCCTGGGGCATCTGGTAAAGACAAGAAGACTCTTAGGAGATTATCTGGCAGTTTTTACCTTAATGGCGATGTGCTTCATAAGAGGAATTTTGACATGGTTTTGCTCAGATTCGTGGATAGACACGAAGCGGACCTGTTAATGACTGAAGTCCATGAGGGTTCATTTGGTACTCATTCCAATGGACATTCCATGGAAAAGAAGATGTTGAGAGTAGGCTATTATTGGCTGACAATGAAATCTGATTGCTGCAAATATGTGAAGAAATTCCACAAGTGTCAGATTTATGCAGATAAGATCCATATTCCCCCGACACTTCTGAATGTTATTTCATCACCATGGCCTTTCTCCATGTGGGGAATTGACATGATTGGCATGATAGAGCCAAAGGCGTCTAACGGTCACCGTTTTATTCTCTTAGCAATTGATTACTTCACCGAGTGGGTTGAAGCGGCATCGTATGCGAATGTGACCAGGCAGGTGGTTGTGAAGTTTATCAAGAATCAACTCATATGTCGTTATGGTGTGCCATACAAGATCATTAATGATAATGGATCTAACTTGAACAACAAAATGATGAAAGAACTGTGTAGCGAGTTCAAGATTGCACATCATAACTCTTCTCGTTGAAGCTGCTAACAAGAACATCAAGAAGATTATCCAGAAGATGGTTGTTACGTACAAATATTGGCATGAGATGCTGCCATTTGCCTTGAACGGCTATCATACATCTGTCTGCACTTCAATAGGGGCAACCCCTTTCTCTCTTGTATATGACATGGAGGTTGTACTCCCCGGGGAGGTTGTGATCCCATCAATGAGAGTCTTGATGGAAGCCAAGTTGACTGATGCTAAATGGGTTCAGAGTCGTTATGACCAACTGAATTTGATTGAAGAGAAGAGATTAACTGCCATGTGCCATGGTCAGTTGTATCAACAAAGGATGAAGAAAGCCTTTGATAAGAAGGTTAAGCCTCGTGTGTTCCGAGAAGGTAACCTCGTGCTCAAGAAAGTTTTGTCTTTCGCACCCGATTCCAGGGGCCAGTGGACTCCAAACAATGAAGGTCCATATGTTGTTAAGAGAGCCTTTTTAGGCGGTGCTTTGATACTTACAACTATGGATGGGGAGGATTTCACTCGTCCTGTGAATTCAGATGCAATCAAGAAATACTTCGCCTAAAATAAAAACAGAATAGCTCGCTAAGTTGAAATCCTGAAAGGGCGACTTAGGCAAAAATGAGCGTCTCGGTGGATTGAAAACCCGAAAGGGCGGTCCAGGAAAAAGTTAGAGACATAAAAAAATGAATATATATATCTCGCTAGATTGACTACCTCACCTTGGGGCAATCTAGGCAAAAATTAGGGATTTGGCAAGTAACTGCATCCTGACAAGACTTTGTTCTACAGCTGTCATTTGTCAAAGTTTCTCGCTCAATCATCGTCAACTGAAGCTTCGAATATATTGGATTCAGAGTTGGTGGAGAAATGGTCATTATGTTCAATTTAGCCCTTTTTCCAATATATATCACCAATTTCAAATTTGTAAAGATCCATGGAGTCTCGCCATTTGCGGACTACCATTCCATCAAATAAGTTTGAGCCTTTATCCAATTCTTGGCACTCTTATTTGTTTCTACTTAACAAATGTTTACATGTTTTAATCAATAAATATCATTATTTTAAATAAAGTTTTTATAATTTGTTTTTAAACTAAGTGAACATTCACAATGACTAAAAGGATAAATGGAATATCCTCAATGCTCTCCCGAGGATAGTATGATCTCTAAAAGGGTAAGACATTTGTTCATATTCCTAGCTTTTTTTTTATGTTCATCATCTTTCACGTCTTCTCCTTCGTAAGCGCAGAGAAGGGTGATATGTCATCAAGTCCTCAGAGAGTTTGGAGTTTTGGCCTTGAGGTGTGTACCTCTACATCCATCTTCAGATCCCCTGAGAGGCTTGGTCTAGCATCTGTGTTTCATCAATTATATGGTTGTCATCCCTTGTATGGACTGACCTAAAATCCCTTATATATTGATAAAAATGGATATGCTATCTTTTCGAGGAAGTTGGTCTTTCCCTCAGCATAAATGGAAATCTCCCGCAGCGTGAGCAGGATGTCCCAGTATGAGTGGAAATCTTCAGCAGTTGGTTTGTAGCCTCTCCTCAGCAGGTTGACTTACAAATCATCCCTGATAGGGTTGCTCACAGCAGATTATCCCTGGTATGACCGCCTTTAGCCTTCCCTAGTGGGGTTGCCTGATCAGAGCCTGATATTTGTATTCCCCTCCTTAGTGGATAAATTCCCCTAGCAGAGCTGGTGTTGAAGATGTTTATTTCCTTCCCCAAGCGGAGCAATTGTCTCCTTCTCATCGGCAGAGATGTCTCTCTGGCGGATGTAAGGAAATGTTTTATTTGTTGAAACTTTTGTTTGGTGGTTGTTCCCCAAAGAGTTTCATATCCTCTCCCTTGATAAGTTCTCTAGTAGAGTTCCTTTTACAATGGATCTTATCCGCGTTGAGCTCCTCGTTAGAGTTTCCTCTACATCGGATCTTTTGTCTGTTCAGCAGCAAGTCCCTGGCGATGACTCTATAGCTTCCCTCGCGGAGTAATTTGTTCCTGCTCCCAACGGCATATTTGTTTCTACATGTTCCCGATAACTGTAGATCCCCGACAGTTGATAAGCTGTTATCCTTTGGTTGATCCCCAACAGTGGTCTCTGACCCCCCAGCGATGGTCTTTGTCCCTGGTAGCGATTCTGCTTGATCCTCAGTGGTGATTGGTGTTTCCTGGTATTTGTTGCTCTCCACCAGATTGGACTTCCTCCTGTGGGTCTGACCTTCTCTCTTGAGATGTTATACCGGATGTATGTCCATTGATTCTTGGACCTGTTTGTGTTAGATATGTCTGTCTGTCAACATTAACCATACATAAACCACGCATATACATGCATAATAACAACATTCAGATATTCATATTGGATCCTTTTCCATATTATCTTTGCTTGTTATCTCCTGATATTGGTGAAATGTTCTTCCCCAAGAAGACGTTTGTGTTTGATCTCTCCATATAGAGTCAGCCCTATAAGCAGAAAGTGTCTATCTTTCCTTCTATACTCCCCACTGAGTTATGTCCTCATGGATGATTATTGTTTTAGTTTCCTCCCTAAAAATTTGTTAGGATAGAATTATTGCCCTGAGTTATATCCTTTTTGGGTTGAGTCTTGCTTCATTGTGTCTTTCTGGTTTGTTCCTAGATTGACTCCTTCCTTTTTTTTCCCTGTAGTTCCTTGTGGTTCAGGTGATCACTTACTCAGTAAACAGTAATTGTTCATTCTCTCCCCAGCGGATTTCTGTGGCCTTCTACTCAGTAACCGGTAGTTGTAAGTCCTATTTCTGTGGTTTTCTACCTAGTAACAGGTAGATGTAATCCCCTCTTGGTTGGTTATCTTTATCCAACATTCGGTATTGATATTCCTTCATTTTTATACCACCCAGTAGTCGGTGATATATCTCCTGGATCATTGCTTTTGTCAATGTATCCCCAGCGAGTCATGTTTCATTTACCCTTGTTCGGTAATGATTGTTTATCCTTTGGATTGTTCATCATTTTATACCCAGTAACCGGTATCCCGATGTCCTTTCTTTTCGGTCGATTTATCCTTTATTAACCGAGTAACCGGTTGTGGATAATCTTCCATGCGAGTATGTTATCTACGTTCGGACGGTAATAGAGAACATATCTCATGCGCTCTTCAGTCAAAATATTTTTCTTCCCAAGTTGAGTAAGATTCGCATGTCCTTATGGAATCGAATGTCCAACTTGTAATTGAGTTTGCTTTTTCATCCCTCCTTTCGGATGATGAGTGTCTTGGAAATATTCCCCAATTTACGCCTGGTTAGTAACCTATTATATGCCCTGTAACCGGTATCCCTGGTGTCCCTTTCTTCTGCTCCCTATTATGACTTGTTGTCCCCTGCAGTGTTAGATTTTCCTGAGTTGAGATATACCTTGTAGGTCCTCCTCATGTGTTTTGGATGATTGATATCTCTCACCCTTATACCGGTCTTAGATATTATTTCTCGCTTAGCGTGTTATTCTCTCACCCTTATACCGATTTTTGCTCACATGTCTCTCTTAGAGTTTATTACCAAGTAGCCGGTAATACCTCATTTATTTCGGACTCAGCTAAGTCCTTTGTGGACATCCCCACCTGAGTCCGGATTTTTATCCGAAGTATCCTTTGTGGATAGGTTTGTTGTATTGGCATATTCCCCAATACACGCATCTTTGCGTCAGCTCGAGTCTTTCCATTGATTTACTTTCGTGGAATCCCTTCGTGTCTCCCAACAAGTTTCAAGTCGTGACCTACTCATGCATTTTTACCCTTATTTCTCCCTAGAGTCTCTGTCTCCCTAGTGAGTGTATTACTCCTTTGGATTCCCAGCTTCTCCCGATTCCTTTTTGGCTGTATATCCTCACAGAGTATTAACTATTGCATACATACATTTGCATCATGAGGTCTCTTAGGGACCACAATTCGTCTCTTTGTTATTATTTAAGCTCATTCTACCTCATCGAGATGAAGATTTTAACCTTCATATATCCGGCTAGAATGACCTTAAATAGGGGCATCTGTAAGACCTTAATTTTGACCCTAAGATCCCTCATGGCATCATATCATTTCTCATTGCATTGCCTAAAGGATCATAGCATCTTGGCACCTTACCCTAGGTTTGGGACTTGTGTGAGTTGGTTTGAGGCCACCAAGCATGCTTGAATTGTATATTATTTCTTTTCTTATTTTGTTTGCTAACCAAAAGCACAAAAATATGTCACTAACATCTTTTGTTTTGAAGCTCAAGCTACCATGAGATCCAAGGCTCCTAGGAGGCCCCTATCCTCAATGAAATGACCAGATGAAAATGAAAGCAAGCATGAAAATGGTTCCCAAAGCTCTCAATCATCATACATGTCTCTCAAGTATCTCAATTTGTCATTTTGATCAAGGTAAACCAAAGGGTTTGAGGATTGCTTCCCAAGGACACCCTAATTCAACTGTGCATTGATTGTGCCTTGCTCATGAAGCAACCACAACCTATGATCAAATTAAATCAAGGTAAAATCTTTCATTCATCATTTTATGCATATATGAGTCTATGTGAGTGTCCTCAATCATTGATTCATCAAGATTTGAAGTTTGGACTTGAGAAGTTGACTAGTTAAGTCATTTGACTAAATTGAAATCCACTGAGACCTAACTTTTGATGTGTTTGTCAAATGAAGATGACCCCAAGAGAAAAAATGTTCTTACGAACCATATGAACAACTTTCATGTTCATAAAAAATTTATTTTAAACATTATAGGTCATTTTGACTGAAACCCTAATTTTGGGTCAATTTCCCAAGGACCTAACTCCTTCATTTTTTATGATTTTAAGGTGAGACCTAGTGCATTGGAAATTTTTAGATGTATACTTAATTTGTTATGTTGGAGAAAATTTCATAATCCTAAAATAAACACATGTGATAATACAAAACATTATAGGTCACTCTGGACCAAAGCCATTGAATCGTGAAAAAGTACAACTTCAAGTGCCCATAAATTTCTCATTAAAAATCCAAATGATGCAAACTTTAAGTCCAAATTGATTGTCTTGAAAGGATCTACAACTTTGATATGGGGGGATTTTCCATTTGAGGCTTGAATCGTTGAAATAGAAAGGCTTGAAGTTGGTCCTTTTTGGCAAATTTTTCAAATACATGTTTTGTACCTTGAACTTCATGGCCAGTTTTCACAATTTTCGAAACTCCAAATGGATTTTTGTCCAACATATCTTTTGTTCCTTATGTCAATACTTTTCCAACCGTTAGTCACATGCCTATGTTTGTATTTTCCAATTGGGACTTTCGAAGAGAGGAACATTTGTGACCATTTATGCATTTCATGATGAAACTTCATACACAAGCAATTGTAATGCAAACCACACGTCGAAACCTTCTCCAAATCATTTAAGCATTCATTTGCATTAGCTTTTGGGCCTCACATACGCCTGTACAGGCCCATGCATGGGGGACCCAATTCTCATGCACACGAGTTCTATTCACTCTTCTTTGCATTTCATTTATAAATAGGATGCTTGCTTCATTGAATGATCAACCTGAAGGCGCCTGAAACTCTGCTGGAATTGAATCCTAACCTCTCACCAAAGGAATTTGAATTTTCATTTCTCTTTTTCAAGTTTGATTTTCAACAACATCAGTTGAACTTCAACACTAATTCCTAAGCCTTGCACTCATACCATACCTCAAGATCAAGCTGCAATCAAGAATTGGAGTTGATCGTGTTCATCAAAGCTGCACTTCAAAGGTTTACATTTGAACTATTTTGCTTTGAATCTCACCATATATTGTGCTTTGCTTGAGTTTGCTTGGTTTTCTGGAGTCCTCGTGTGAGAGGCAAGCCAATGGTGGCTTTAATATTTGTGAATGGATGAACTTTAGATTGAACACCTAGATTTTCCACCTCATATTTCTCCTTCCATAGGGATCTTAAGTGAAATCTAAGGTTACAGGGGTGATGTACATCACCCCAACTTTAATTTGGTATGAGGATCGTGTGTTTTGGTTGAGGTTGCAAAACCTGCAACTGGTGGCCGGATTTTGCTTGCTCGTCGGAGAAGATGGTGGTTTCCACCACCGTCCCCACGTGGATGACCTTATGTCCATTGGATCTCACATGTAGGATCTAGTCGTGGCTATGCGTTTTAATTACTTCTTTTAATCCAACGTGTGATGTTGTTGACTAATGATCACCATGCGCGCGCCTCATGTCCCTTGGATTAGCCACGTCAATTAATGAATTATGATCCAAGCGCTGTGGATTTTCCAGCATTTATTAATTTCTGTTTTATTTTCTTTAATTCTTTTTATTTTCAAAAATTCATAACTCTTTTATTTGGAATCACAAAAATATGGGACCAATTGCGAATTTTTTCTCTTAAATTCTAGTTTAATAATATGATTTTTGATTATTTTTGTGATTCCATTTAATATTTTTTGTGAATTATTTTATTTTTGATTGTTTTTAATTCATTTAAAATACTTTTTGGTATTCAAAAATGCCAAAAATATTTTCTTAATACATGTGGATGATGTCTATGAAAAATATTCTCATCAATTTCTTAATTGATTTGAGATTTATTGGAGATTTTAGTCCATTTGTGTTTTTTTTCTTCATTTTTAATTGTTTAAAAATAGTTTCAGTTTTCAAAAAATGTTGAGAAAATTTGTCAAACCTAGTTTGACCATGTTAGACTTATGATGATCCAATTGGACTTATCCAAGTTGATTTGAATTGGATTTGAAGTTTTACCATGATTTGTTCATTTTATTTTATGTATTATTTTAATTCCAAAAAATACCAAAAATATGTTTGACATTTCTTGACTTCTAATCTTCATTTCACTTCTGTTTACCATTGATTGATTTTGATTCTATTCACATTTGATCATTGTATTTTGGTTATGTCATTTGAATTTCCATTTTGTACATTTCATCTTCATCTCTCATCTTCTTCTTTTTCTTTTGACCAATGAGTTAATGATTTGTGGTTAGCCTTGACATATGAGGGGCTTAACCTTCTTTGATCCAAATCAAATTTAACTTGATCAAAGATCAAGTGAATTGCTTTGTGTCCAAGATAGGTTGCTTCTTGGTCAAGCAAAGAACCTGAAATCCATACAAGGTCATTCTTCTTTTCTTTTGGCATGGAAAGTTGTAGGAGTTTTGCTTACTAGTCATGATCTCCAACTTGTGTTTATTTGCCTATAGTTTTATTTACCGACCTCACATAGGTGTGACTACTACATTACTCCAAATACGATTGCTTAACATAGCGCTAAATTGGCTTATGGCACATTAACACTAACTACTAATTACTAACTTTTAATTCAAGCATTTAATTCTTACAATTTAATTTAATGCAGTTTAATTTCTTGCTCATTTATTCATATTGTCTTTTCCCTTTGCTCATTTGAGCTCATGTTTATGTTTATGCCATTTGACTTTTGCTCACTTGAGCACGTCATTGTGTAAATATACTATTGCCTTGTGTTTGTTTTGTCTTTGTTTGTGTGAACCCAATGCAAATAGAAGAAAGGACTTAGAATTAGGACCTCACCTATGCTTAATGGAGTTCAAGAGCAACTAGGCCTCATGCCTTTAGAATGCTAAAATTGTTGAAGAGCAACTAGGCCTCATGCCTTTAGAATGCTTAATCTTGAAGTTGACTTGAAAGGACCCCTAATCTAAACTCTCTTTGTCCATTCCTCTTATTGCATTGTGAACTTTTTGATTGTTTGTTCTTGTGTGATAGTGTAAGACCCCAATTTTGACCCTAAGATCCCTCATGGCACCATAGCATTGCATTTGCATCTTGCCTCAAGGATCATAGCATCTTGGCTCCTTACCTTTGGGTGGGAACACTTGTGAGTTGGTTTGATATCACCAAGCATGCTTGAGTTTTATATTATTGTTTTTCTTCTTTTGTTTACTAACCAAAAGCACAAAAATATGTCACTAACATCTTTTGTTTGTAGCTTGAGCAGTCACACGATCCAAGGCTCATAAAGGCCCCTATGCTCATTGATATGGCTAGGTGAAGATGAAAGCAAGCATGAAAATGGTTACCAAACCACTCATCCATCAAATGTGCCTCCCAAGTATCTCAATTCATCATTTTGATCAAAGCAAACCAAAGGGCTTGAGGCTTGTTCCCCAAGGAAACCCTGATTCATCTGTTCATCAACTATGCCTTTCTCATGAAGCAACCTCCACCCATGATCAAATAAAATCAAGGGAAGTTCTTCCATTAATCATTTCATGGATATTTGAGCTTATTTGAGTATCCTCAATCATTAATCCATCAAGATTTGAGCCATGGACTTAAGAAGTTGATCAGTCAATTTATCTAACTATTTTGAAATCCACTGAGCCCTAACTTTTGATATGTTTGTCAAATTGAGATTCCCCTAAGAGAAACAATGTTCTTAAGAACCATATGCACAACTTTTATGTTCATAAAAAATTTATTTGAAGCATGGAAAGTCATCATCCATTTCAAGACATGATAGGTCATTTTGACTGAAACCCTAATTTTGGGTCAACTTATCAAGAACATAACTCATTCATTTTTCATCACTTTGAGGTGGGATCAAATGCATTGGAAAGCTTAAGATGTCTAATTCAACTTTTATATTTAACAAATTTTTAAAATCCTTAAACAAATACATGTGATAATGCAAAACATTATAGGTCACTTTGGACCAAAGGCATTGAAATGTGAAAAAGTCCAACTTCGAATGCCCATAACTTCCTCATCCAAAATCCGAATGATGCAAAATTTAAGTCCAAATATATTGTCTTGAAGATATCTACAACTTTGATATTGAAGGTTTTATAATTTGGATCTTGCATCATTGAAAGATAAGGCCTTGATGTTTGGCCATTTTTGAAATTTTCACATACACATGTTTTGCACCTTACACTTCATGATCAATTTTCACCATTTTCCAAATTTCAAATGAAGTTTTGGTCAACATAACAATTAATCCTCAGGCCAAGAGCTTTGAAACCATCACCCATAAGGCCATGTTTTATTTTTGGAAATGCCATTTTCGAAGGAAAGAATATTCGGTGCATTTTTTGGAAACTCATTGAAAGTACATCAGTTCTGCACGACCAAAAAGCATTTGCTGATGATAAGCATTCATTTCCAAGTAAAATTGGGCCCTCCATGCACCTGTACAGGCCCATGCATGGAGGCCCTTTACATCCATGCACATGCATTGCTCATGTATTCAACTTCCATTTGCTATAAATAAAGGGCCAAGGCTTCTTAATTTCGCAACCTAAGGGCACCTGTTATGCTGCAAGAATCTCTCCTTAACCACACTCAAAGGAACTCACTCTTTATTTCAAATTTTTAAGATCTGAATTTCAATTGCCTTGATTGATTTTCTAGATCTATAGTTCATAAGCCTTGCTCATCTTCATCACTAGTCTACACTACAAGCATTAACATCAAGGAATCGTGCTCACAAGCTCTTCAGAGGTTTACATCCAAACTTGTTTTCTTTGAATCTCTTTGTATATAGCTTCTTTATTGCATTTGCGGGGTTGTCTGGAGTCCTCTCAATAGAGGCAATTGTTTTGTGCTTTGAATTTTTGAATTCCATCAGGTTTCAGTTGAACACCCCAAATTTCAACCTCTGATTTCTTTCTCCATGGAAATCTATAGTGGAATTGGTTGGCACAGGGGTGATGTCCATCACCCCAGCTTTCGTTTGATACCTGGATCGTGTCATTTGATGAAGTTTTGATCTCTACAACTTCTCACTGGCGCCGGAAGTCTTGCCGGAGAAGACGGTGGTGTACACCACCGTCTGTTTGCCAGATTGAATCATGGCCACACGATCTTGTTTCCAAATTAGATCTGAATCGTTCCATGTTATGGCTTAATCCAACGCTTCCTGTTTTTTTTCACATTTTAATTTCTGAAAAGTGCATGGTGGATGCGCGCATGTGATCCATGAGATTTACCAGCTCAATTAATAAGCTCAATCCAACGCTTCCTGTTTTTTTTTCACATTTTAATTTCTGATTTCATTTTCATTTTATTTCTTTAATTCCATTTCATTTCAACAAATCATATCTCACTCATTATTGGTCCAAAAAATGTGAGACCAATTGCATTTTTCTTCTTTTAATTTCTAGTTTCTAAAAATGATTTTTAATATTTTTACTTTATAATTTGATATTTTTTATGAATTTTCTCTTTTTTGGTCATTTTTAATTCATTTTAAATAGTTTTTTATATTCAAAAAATACAAAAATATTTTCCCAACCTCTTTGAATGATGATGGATCTAAGAAAAATATTCTCATCAATTTATTAATTTATTTGAGATTTATTTGAGATTTTAATTCAATTAGGTTATTTTTATGCATTTTAATTGATTAAAATTAGTTTCTGACTTCTAAAAATGCTGAAATTTTTTGTCAAACTTTGTTTGACCTTGTTGAACTTAGGATTATTCACTTGTACTTTTCAAAGTTGCTTTGAAGTGATTTTGAAGTTTGACCTTTCTTTATTATTTTAATTCAAGTATTATTTTACTTTTGAAAAATACCAAAAATATTTTATTTATTTCTTGACTCCTAATCTTCATCTTGCTTCTGTTTACTAATGTTTGACCTTGATTTCATATATTTGTGGTCAATGTATGTTGATTACCTCATTTTGATTTCCATTAATGCACTTTATTATTCTTCATCTTCTTCTTCTTCTTCTTTTTTTCTTTTTTTGATCAATGAGTTAAAGATTGGTGGTTAGCCTTGATACATGAGAGGTTTAACCTTCCTTGATTCAAATCTAATTCAACTTGATCACGGATCAAGTGAATGGATTTACATTAAGGATAGGTTGCTTCCTAATCAAGCAAAAAACCTAAATCAATACAAGATCATTTCTCATCTTCTTTAGGCATGGCAAGTTGTAGGAGCTTGATTCACTAATCAAGATCTTTAACTTGTGTTTGTTGCCTATACTTTTATTGACCGGCCTCTGATAGGTTTGACTACTACATTAGTCCACATACGATTGTTTAACATAGTGCTAAATTGCCTTATGGCACACTAATACTAACCATTAACCATTAACATTTAATTCTTGCAATTTACATTTATGCAATTTACTATTCTTGTACATATTATTCATTTGCTTTTGCCCTTTGCTCATTTGAGCACATGTTTATGTTAATGCAATTTGCCTTTTGCTCACTTGAGCACATAATTGTGTATATACTATTGTGCTTGTGTTTTGTTTTGATTATTGTGAACCAATTGCAAATGGACAAAAGGACTTAGACATAAGGACATTTGCTATGCGAAAATGGAGTCAAAGAGCAACTAGGCCTTAGTCCTTTAGAGTGATATAAAAGTCAAAGACCAACTAGGCCTTCTGCCTTTAGAATGCTTAATGTTGAAGAGGAATTGAAATGACCTATTCTCTAAACTCCTTCTTGTCCATTCTTTGTTTGCTTTATAGAACTTTTTTATGTGTGTGTTCTTGTGCTAGGGATTCCAATTTGAGCCTAAGTGAAGAACCATTGTCATGAGCTTCTAAAGAGAGAGATCTTCTAAGAGCTTGCTTGATTGATTGATTGCTTGAGTATACACTTATTTTCTTGCTTATTCCAAAGGATGGGAGCTACTTGGATCATCAATATGATCTCAAGAAGGGAACTCCATTTGTGGTCTTATTTCTTCTCCTTCATCTCTTGTATGATTAGGACTTAGCCATTCTTCTTCTTCCCTCCACTCTAACCCAAGCCAAAACTTTTGTGCAAACATTAACACTTCTTTTCAAACATTAGAAACCTAAGCATTATGCTTTTCATTTTCAAACTTTCTTTTCATAACACTTATTTTGAATTAAATCTTTAAGTCAACTTTGACCATATTTTGTAAATACTTTTCATTGGTAAATATAACCCATTCAAATGTTTTTGTGGTTTCAATGGCCACTTTCTTATCAAAAACTTTTTCATAACCAATAGCTATTAGGTTTGAGTTATCCTTGAGATAGATATAATACTCACCTATATCCTTAGTGAAGGACAATGAGTCTTCCATGCTTATTATAGGGTTAACCCCTCACTAGCATGTTGAAGCTATCCTCACATGGTGGATTTGTGGTTTTAGGTTGAGTTTTCTCCCTTGGATAACAAAAGACCTTAAGGCTTTTGGACCAATTAATTCACCAATTTGTTTTGATATTTTTAACCCGAACTACAAGGTTTTGATCCTAATCTTTTTTAAATAACTTGTATATTCTCTTCTCATCCCTCCAATCATTTTTGCACAAATAATTTTCACAAAATTACCAACCTTACAACAAGTGTGAAAAGGGCTCCGTAGGAGTACCTAGGATGTTTTGGGTGCTTAAAACCTTCTCATTGCATAACCAACCCTCTTACCCAGATCTCTGACATTTTTATTAGTTTTTGATTCGATAAAACTTCTCCGTTTTTGTTTGCTTTCTAACCTTTCCTTTGGATAAATAGAAGTGCCGTGGCGACTCAAATTGTATGATTTACTTTTGATTTAGTCAATAAATCTAGAGGTAACGAATACCCCGCTACAGATAGGGATTCCAAACTTGAGCTAGTTAGAAGGACCATTGTCATGAGCATCCAAGTTAAGAGAGACAAGTCCAATTGGAAGATCCTAGGAGCTTGATTGAATACTTGTTTGATTGCTTGAGTTAATTGCTAAGTCCAAAGGAAAGGAGCATCTTGGATCATCTTTATGATCTCAAGAAAGGAACTCCAAGGGTTTTATCATCTTCTCTGATCTTTGCATGTTTAGGACTAGCCCTTCTCTTCTTCTCTTCACTCTAACCCAAGCCAAACTCATTTTGTGCAAACATTGACATTTTTTTTCCAAATTAAAAAACTAGGCCTTATGCCTTTGATTTTTCAAACTCTTTTCATTAATACTTATTTTGAATTGAATGTTAAGTCAACTTTGACTTCATTTTGTGAATACTTCTAATTGTTTTTGTGGTTCCAATGGCCACCTTTGTTAAAACCTTTTTCATAAACATTAGCCATAGGTTTGAGTTTTCATAAACATTAGCCTCACCTCATCCTCAGTGATTGGACTATAAGTCTTCCATACTTATTATAGGGTGGATCCCTCACTAGTATGTTGAAGCTCTCCTCACATGGTGGATTGTTGGTTTAGGTTTAGTTTTCTCCCTTTGATAACAAAAGACCTTAAGGCTTTTGATCAAATCAATTCACCAACTTATTTTGAGATTTTTACCCCGAACTACGAGGTTTTGATCCTACCTTTGTGATGGTACATATAATCTCTTCTCATCCCTCTAATCATGTTTACACAAATAATTTTCACAAAATTACCAACCTTACAACAAGTGTGAAAAGGGCTCCCTAGGAGTACCTGTAAGACCCTAATTTTGGCCCTAAGACCCCTCATGACATCATAACATTGCATTTGCATAGCCTCAAGGATCATAATCATCTTGGCTCCTTACCTTTGGGTGGGACATCTCTTGTGAGTGGTTTGAGATCACCAAGCATGCTTGAATTGTATATTATTTCTTTTCTCATTTTATTTACTAACCAAAAGCACAAAAATCTGTCACTAATCTCTTTTGTTTGTAGTTTGAGCAATCACAAGGTCTAAAAGGCTTCTAGGTGATCCTATGTGCAAGAGAAGATGAAAGCAAGCATGGGTACAATTACCAAATCTCTCATACATAAAATATGCCTCCCAAGTATCTCAATTCATCATTTTGATCAAAGCAAGTCAAGGGGTTTGAGGCTTGTTTCCCAAGGAAACCCTAATTCATCTATTCATCAACTTTGCCTTGCTCATGAAGCAACCTCAACCCATGGTCAAATACAATCTAGGGAATTTCTTTAATTCATCATTTCATGCATATTTGAACTTATTTGAGTGTCATCAATCATCAATCCATCAAGATATGAGATTTGGACTTGAGAAGTTGATCAGTCAATTCATCTGACTATTTCGAAATACACTGAGACCTAACGTTTTATTTGTTGGTCAAATGGAGATGACCCCAAGAGAAAAACTGTTCTTAAGAACAATATGAACAACTTTAATGTTCATCAAAAATTGATTTGAAGCTTGGAAGGTCATGATCCATTGTAAGACATTATAGGACATTTTGACTAAAACCCTAATTTTGGGTCAACTTCCCAAGAACATAACTCATTCATTTTTCATGATTTTGAGGTGAGACTTAATTAATTGGAAAGCTTATTGTGTCTAATTAAAATTATATGTTGAGCAAAATTGCAAAATCTCAAAATAAATACATGTGATAATGCAAAACATTTAAGGTCACTTTGGGCCATATGCATAGAAATGTGAAAAAGTCCAACTTCAAGTGCCCTTAACTTTTTCATCAAAAATCCAAATGATGAATAATTTAAGTCAAAATTGATTTTCTTGAAACGATATAAAAGTTTCATGTTGAAGGTTTTATCATTTGGAGCTTGCATCATTAAGACAGAGGGGCTTGAACATTGGCCAAATTTGGAAATTTCACATATGCATGTTTTGCACCCTCCACTTCAAGCTCAAATTTCAATAATTTCCAAGGCCCAAATGAAGTTTTGATCATCATGAAATTTGTTCCTTATGCAACAAGCTTTCCAACCATTACGCATAAGCCTAGGTTTCAATGTTGGAAATATCATTTTCGAAGAGGAGAACATTATAGTGCAATTTGTGAAATTCATTTCAAACACATTGCATGAGCTGGTGATATCATTTCTGCATGTCCAATTCATATTTGGTGATGTATAGAATTCAATTCCATTCAGAATTGGGCCCTCCGTGCGCCTGTACTGGCCCATGCATGGAGGCCCTTTTCTCTCATGCACACGAGTTAGCTCATGCATTCAGCCATCTCCATCTATAAATACCATGCCATAGCTTCACAATTCTTCAACGTAATGGCGCCTAAACCTCTGCTGAATTGAATCCATACCCTCACTAAAGGAACTTTTCTCTTTCTTTCAAAAATTTCAGATCTGAAATTCAATTGCATTGATTGATTTTTAAGATCCATAGTTCCTAAACCTTCTTCACTTTGATCCATAAAAGCTTATGTTTGCAAAAGGAATCAAAGATCGAGACTCATTTCTTCACAATTCAAAGGTTTTACTCAACTGCATTTTGCTTCGAAACATCTCATATATTGCTCCATTTACCTTGATTTTGTGTTGTCTGAAGTCCTCTGCATAGAGGCATCATTATTGTGTTCTTAATTTTTGAAATCAAGCAAGTTCAGTTGAACACCACCAAAGTTCCATTTCTGATTTCTCTCTCAATGGGGATCTAGAGTGGAATTGAGTGGCATGGGAGTGATGTACATCACTCCACCTTTTCGAACGGTACCTAGATCGTGCATTTTGGTTGACGTTTGTTCTTCTGTAATTTCTGGTTTGGCCGGAGGTTGGCCAGAGAAGACGGTGGCGCTGGCCACCGTCTGGTCTCCCGATTGAACCACAACCATTAGATCTCATCTCCAGGTCTAATCTGGTCCTTCCCTTTTTATGACTTTTTTTAATGCAACCTGTGACTCATCGACTGTGGTGTTTGGTAAGCGCGCGCGTGTAGGCTCTATGATCTGCTAGCTCAATTAATGAGCTCAGATCCAATGGTCCACGCTTTTCCATTATTTTTAATTCAGATTTTTATTTCCATTTTATTTTTTAATACCATTTCATTTTCTAAAATTCATATCTCTCTTATTATTGGTCCAAAAATTATGGGACCAATTGCATTATTTTTCTTTTAATTTCTAGTTTCTAAAAATGATTTTTAATATTTTTTATTTTATCATTTGCTATTTTTTAATAATTTTCTCTTTTCTGGTTTTTTTTAATTCATTTTAAATAGTTTTTGATATTCAAAAAATACAAAAATATTTTCTCAACCTCTTTGAATGATGATGGATGTATGAAAAATATTCTCATCAATTTATTAATTGATTTGAGATTTATTTGAGATTTTAGTTCAATTAGGTTATTTTTATGCATTTTTGATTGATTAAAAATAGTTTCCGACTTTTAAAATTGCTGAAATTTTTTGTCAAACTTTGTTTGACCTTATTGAACTTGGGATAATTCACTTGGACATTTCAAAGTTGATTTTAAGTGAGTTTGAAGTTTGACCTTTCTTTAATATTTTAATTCAAGTTTTATTTTAAATATTAAAAATGCCAAAAAATATTTTGTTTTTTCTTGACTTCTAATCTTCTTCTTGCTTCTGTTTTCTATTCTTTGACCTTGATCTTCCCTATCTTTGGTCAACATTTGTTGATTAGTACATTCCATTTCATTTAATGCACTTTAATATTCTTCTTCTCCTTCTTCTTATTCTTCTTCTTTTTCTTTTTGATCAATGAGTTAAAGATTGGTGGTTAGCATTGAGTAGGGAGGTTTAATCTTCTTTGATTCAAATCTAATTCATCTTGATCATGGATCAAGTGAATGGTTTGCATTAAGGCTAGATTGCTTTCTAAATCATGCAAAGGACCTAAATCAAAGCAAGATCATTTCTCATCTTCTTTTTGGCATGGCAAGTTGTTGGAGTTTGATTCACTAATCAAGACCTCTAACTTGTGTCGTTGCCTACATTATTATTGACCGGCCTCAGATAGTTGTGACTTCTACATAAGTCCAATTACGATTGCTTAACATAGCGCTAAATTTGCCTTATGTCACACTAACTACTAACATTAACAATTAACCATTAACATTTACTTCTTGCTCTTTACATTTATGCAATTTACTATTCTTATACATATTATTCATTTGCTTTTCCCCCTTTGCTCACTTGAGCACATGTTTATGTTAATGCAATTTTCCTTTTACTCACTTGAGCACATAATTGTGTATATATTATTGTGCTTATGTTTTGTTTTGATTGTTGTGGACCAAATGCAAAGAAATGGACAAATGGACTTAGTTTCTAGGACTTTCCCTATGCAAATTGGAGTGAAAGGACCTTAATGTTGAAGATGGACTAGAAGGATCAAACCTCTATGAGAGCTCAAATTAAAGAACCATTGCCATGTTCATCCAAAGTGAAAGATACAAGATACATTGAAGATCTTCTAAGAAGCTTGTTTGATTGTGTTGATTGCTTGAGCTTACTATTATTATGCTTGCATATTCCAAAGGATGGGGGCTACTTGGATCATCAATATGATCTCAAGAGAGGAACTCCATTTGTGGTCTTGTTTCTTATCCTTTATCTCTTGTATGATTAGGACTTTAGCCATTCTTCTTCTTCCCTCCACTCTAACCCAAGCCAAAATTTTGTGCAAACATTTAACACTTCTTTTCAAATATTAGAAACCTAAGCCTTATGCTTTCGATTTTCAAACTTTCTTTTCATAACACTTATTTTGAATTGAACTTCTAAGTCAACTTTGACCATATTTTGTACATACTTTTCATTGGTAAATACCACTCATTCAAATGTTTTTTTTGTGGTTTCAATGGCCACTCTCTTAATCAAAACTTTTTCATAACCTTTAGCTATTAGGTTTGAGTTATCCTTGAGTAGATGTAATACTCACCTATATCCTTAGTGATGGACAATGAGTCTTCCATGCTTATTATAGGGTTAACCCCTCACTAGCATGTTGAAGCTATCCTCACATGGTGGATTTGTAGTTTTAGGTTGAGTTTTCTCCCTTGGATAACAAAAGACCTTAAGGCTTTTGGACCAATAAATCACCAATTCATTTTGAGATTTTTACCCCGAACTATGAGGTTTTGAACCTAATCTTTTTTAAGATGGTACATAAGCAATGGGTTTATCCATCCAAACAAAAAATTTAAATAATTTGTATATTCTCTTCCCATCTCTTCAATCATGTTTGCACAAACAAATTTTCACAAAATACCAACCTTACAACAAGTATGAAAAGGGCTCCCTAGGAGTACCTAGAATGTTTTGGGTGCTTAAAACCTTCTCATTGCATAACCAACCCCCTTACCCAGATATCTGACACTTTTACTAGTTTTTGATTTGATAAAACATTTAGGTTTTTTTTCGCTTTCTAACCATTCCTTTGGATAAATAGAAGTGTGGCGGCGACTCGACTTGTATGGTTTACCTTGAATTTAGTCAATATCTCTAATGGTAACGAATACCCCGCTACAGAAAAGTGGCGACTCTGCTGGGGACACTTGCCTAGTGGGTTTTGCCTACTTTTCATATTTGTTGTATTGTTGTGTATATTATATTTGTGACATATTTTTGTTCAATTTGGGATTACTGTATTGTACGTAGTGATTGAATTGCTGAATATTAATTCCTTATATGCTTGGTGATCTTTGTGAGATGAGTTATATACCCGAACTCGAGTGCACTTAGGATAGGAGAATGGCATAGTCTTGTTGACTTGTGTGGAGTTATTCCTTAGCAAGTTGACTTGCAAGCCCATTCACTTGGTGGAGGTCATGTTGGGATTAATAATGTCACACAAGTAGTTGTGGTTAGACATTACTCTTTCCAATATAGACCTTAGAAGCCAAGGACCTTAGTTTACCAAGCCCATCTTGGCCTATACTTAGGACGTAGTGCGAAAGTCGTTCAAGTGTAAGATTTGATACGGTTGTTACGCGATACTACACTCATAAGAGTCTCTCTTGAGAATATTTTTGGAATACGAGTAGTCGTTTATCCAATAATATCCGAAAGATGGGATGATGACTATGGGAACCTCTTGTAGAACATGTTTGGCAGGTTTAAACCCTAGTACACTCCCTTTGGGTGGTTTTTAACCAAGACTCCATGCTCGTGACTTGCAACAAACCCTTGATTCATGGTTGATCCGTTCTTGTGTATCATTAATATCAATGGACCTTGGGTGTTGATCAGGTGTAAACCATAATCCACCAAAATGGATGATTGATGTTAAGGATGACATGATCCATCCCATACCTTTGTTTGGTGTGCTTTGCTTGATCCTTGAGTGTGATTGTTGCATTCATGCACCCATTTGCATCCATATCATCAATAATGAGAAAATTTTCAAGGAACTTAAGAGGTCTATTTGCAAATTTTCAGACATGGAAAGACAAAGAAGGAATACGAAGAAGTACAGTTTTAGACAACCCGACTTGAAAGAGCTAAGGAATTTGACATCCTATGTATTAGATACCTTGGGTTTCAAGGCTCGTTTTGGGAAGCTTCTATCTATTCTGACTACTCAAGTGGATGAAGGATTGATGAGTGTATTGGTATAGTTCTATGATCCCTTGTACCGTTGCTTCACATTTCCAGATTTTCAGCTTTTGCCCACGCTTGAGGAGTATGCCTACCTTGTGGGTATACCTATTCTAGACCAGTTGTCGTTTAGTGGCTTAGAGAGTGTTCCTACATCTCAAGAGATAGCTGATATGTTGCATATAGATGAATCTCTGGTTGGTTCTCATATGACTACCAAAGGTGGAATTCAAGGTCTCCCTTCTGAGTTCCTCATTGCTCAAGCTACTATGTATGGGAAGGTCGTGAGTGAGGACGCCTTTGAGGCCATATTTGTACTTCACATCTATGGGCTAGTGTTATTCCCAAACATCGACAAGTTTGTGGATGTGAACGCTATTAGGATTTTCTCTACTCTTAATCCTGTTCCGACTCTGTTGGGTGACACTTACTTTTCTTTGCATATGAGGAATGTAAATGGTGGTGGTACCATTGTGTGCTGTTTGCCTCTACTGTACAAGTGGTTTATTTCGCACTTGCCACAGACGGTCGCCTTCAAGGAGAACAAAGGATGTCTACGGTGGTCCACGAGACTTATGTCTCTCACTAATGATGATATCTTTTGGTATAACCATGTGTATGATGGTGTGCAGATTATTGACTCTTGTGGTGAATTCTCCAATGTTCCTCTTCTTGGTACATGTGGCGGGATTAACTACAACCCTATTTTAGCACGTCGTCATCTTGGGGTCCCCCTAAAGGATAAACCCAATAACATTCTGTTAGAGGGTGTGTTCTTTCAGAAGGGTAAAGATCCCCAAGGCTTGAAGGGCAGGATGGTCCGCGCTTGGCGCAAGATCCATAGGAAAGGAAGGAAGGAGCTAGGTCCGAAGAATTGTATTGCTTTGGAGCCTTATACTTCTTGGGTGAGGAGGAGAGCTTCTGAATACCTCATGCCTTATGATTATCCAAGACCTACACCGTTGGTTGTGGCTGGGCCTTCAACCCTCCCTGATCAAGGAGTAGAGGAGTTGAGGGACGAAGACCGTTCGCATGCTTGGATCCGTGAACGAGAGGTGTTGCTTCAGCAGATCAAGGAGAGGGATGCTCTGATAGAGTTCCTCGAACACCAGGTTATAGATGATCCTGAGGATGCATGGACTTCTCTACTTCCTCAATCTTCCAAGTTTTGGAAGAGGAAGTACGATCGACTTGCCAAAGAGAAGGCAGACATGGAGGCAGCCTATGAGAGGGAGGTGAAAAGGCTTCGTGCACCTTATCTTCCTGTGTCCAAAGCTTTAGATGATTGCTTCTAGGGTTCCATAGGATGTTCATCTTCCTTTCCTCTTGTATTTGCTTGCTAAGACTGTACATATTTAGGGTAAAAATCTTTCCCAAACATTATTAATATGATATTTCCATATGTGATAAATGTTTAATATTTCCAATGTTTGCAAATAGAACTCTAAACGTTCTTCTGATATAGAACATAAATCATAAGCATTGCATGCATCATGTGCATCAACAGGTTTTGCTCCAGGCTTCTTGCTCTATGGTCTAACTCTGTGTTCTTCATTTATTTTGAAGACAAGCTAACTCACCGGTACTACACCAGGGCCAACATTTCAAGACTGATGGATCATTTGGAACAAGAGAACCGCGAGCTGAAGGAGGAAGTAGCCAGATTGACTGCCCTGATGGAGTCATTCATGGCTGCCCAGAGCCAGTCTTCTCCGACACCTTTAACTCCTCCCCAAAGGACAGTCATCTCCGAGATTGTCTCTTCAACTATGCCTGTGGCCAGCGTACACTTTCCTCCAACGGCCATGCCAGCCAGATTCCCGTGGGGGATGCCCCCTAATTTCATGCCTGAGGGTCCTGCACCCACTTTGGCTTCTCTGCTGGCATCTAGACCGGTCCTTGCTGTTCCTCCTCCTGTCGTGCATACTATGCCTAGAGTAGACGAAACCATCTATCATTCTGAGTCGTCCGAGGGCCCAGATGTATATGAAAAGATGGACGATATGAATGATCAATTTCTTGAGCGTCGCAAGGAATTGAAAAGTCTCAGAGGAAAGGATCTTTTCGACAAGTCTGCTGCCGAACTCTGCTTGGTCCCTAATGTAAAGATCCCTGTAAAATTCAAGGTCCCTGAATTTTAAAAGTACAAGGTATATACTTGTCCTCTCAGCCACCTGATCATGTATGCCAGGAAAATGTCGACTCAGACCGACAACGACCAATTGCTCATCCACTACTTTAAGGACAGTTTGTCCGGTGCTGCCCTACGTTGGTATATGGGCTTGGACAGTGCGAACATCCGATCCTTCAACGACCTTCGAGAGGCCTTCGTAAAGCAATACAAGTATAATATGGATATGGCTCCCGATAGGGATCAATTGAGGGCCATGTCCCAGAAGGATAAGGAAACGTTCAAAGAGTATGCCCAGAGGTGGCGAGAGGTAGCAGCACAGATCGTGCCCCCGCTGGAAGAGAAAGAGATGACCAAGATCTTTTTGAAGACCTTGAGTTCTTTTTATTATGAGCGGATGATTGCCAACGCTCCTTCTGACTTCACCGAGATGGTGAAGATGGGGATGCGCCTGGAAGAAGGAGTCAGGGAAGGGCGCCTGACTAAAGAAGAAGGCTCTTCTACCAAACGGGATGGGACGTTTGGGAAGAAGAAAGATTGTGAGGCACATGCTGTGACCTCCAATGTGAAACTAAGAAGACCCTCTATGAGGAGGAAGACCGTGCGTCCTGCCGGTAATCAGCACCAGGTGGCTCATATAGCACCTGTTTTCAGAGATAATCAACAGTATCAGCATCACAACAATAATCACCAACAACAACATCTGCAATATCAACAACAACAGCACCGTCCGCAACAGCAGGCCTACCAGCCTCGAAACAGTAATCAAGTCAGCACAAGTTACGAGAGGAAAAGTGTCACCTTCGATCTTATTCCTATGACATATGCAGAGTTATATCCCTCTCTGATAGAGAGGAAGTTGATTACTCCATGAGACCCACCGGCTATACCTACCAACCTCCAGTGGTGGTATAAGCCTGGATTACATTGTGTTTATCATTCCGGTGCTCCCGGACATGACGTGGAAAATTGCAACCCTTTGAAGACCAAGGTTCAAGACCTTGTGAGATGTGGCATTCTGTGTTTCGAGGACGTAGGTCCTAATGTAAAGAAGAACCCATTGCCAGAGAATGGGAAATCTGTAAACATGGTCCAGGGCTGCCCTGGCAAGTACAAGGTCAAATATGTCAGCCATATTCGACAATCTCTAGTCGAGATGCATAGATTGTTGTGTGATTATAGTCATTATGAGCATGACCAGGATAGATGCCGAGTTTGTTTTGTCAATCAAAGAGGTTGTCGCCAAGTGCGGAAGGATGTTCAAGAAATGCTGGATGAAGGAGTCATTGAGATCCTTCAAAATAGAAATGTTGATGAAGATGCTGATGAAGTCAACGTAATTTCTCCAGTATTCCGGATCCCCGAGCCTGTTATCATCAAATAAGATGGTAGCAAGCAAAAGGCTTCTCCTGCTTTGATCATTAAGCCAGCTGGCCCTGTACCGCATTCTTCCGAGAAGGCGATCCCCTATCGCTACAATGCTGTAGCATTGGAGAATGGGAAAGAGGTGCCCCTGCCCTCTTCATCTGTTGTTATTATTGCCACGTCAGCGGCCTGACCCACAGCGGTCGTGTTTTCTCGGCCCCGCCGAAGCCGCAAGCTGATGTTTGAAGGAATGGTACTGCTGATTATGCTCAACGCCCGGTTGGGAATGTTGTGAACGCACCGAATCCGAAACTTATTGCTAAACTTGCCTCTACGTTGAAAGAAGATTGTGATGAGATGCTGAGGCTCATCAAGAGAAGTGAGTACAACGTTGTAGATCAGCTTCTACAGACGCCATCTAAAATCTTTGTACTATCCTTGCTGATGAATTCGGAACCACACCGAGAAGCTCTATAGAAGGTGTTGGATGTGGCGTATGTGGATCACGACGTCACGATTGAACAATTCGACAGTATTGTTCCAAACATTACCGCTTGTTACAATTTATGTTTTTGTGATGCTGATCTCCCCGAGGAGGGAAGAGACCAGAACTTGGCATTACACATCTCTATGAGCTGCAAAGATGACACCATTTCCAATGTGCTGGTGGACATTGGATCATCATTGAATGTGTTGCCAAAAACCACTCTTGCAAAGTTATCATATCAGGGGCCTCCCATGAGGCAGAGTGGAGTAGTTGTGAAAGCTTTCGATGGGTCTCGCAAAACTGTGATTGGAGAGGTTGATCTCCCAGTCAAAATCAGACCAAGTGATTTCCAGATTACCTTCCAGGTTATGGACATTCACCCATCATATAGTTGTCGCTTAGGCAGACCGTGGATTCACGAGGAAGGCGCCATGACATCCACCCTACACCAGAAACTAAAGTTTGTGAAGAATAAGAAGCTTGTGGTGGTAGGGGGAGAAAAGGCTCTCCTGGTTAGCCATTTGTCTTCCTTCTCTTATATAGATGCTGAGGATGAAGTTGGAACTCCGTTCCAAGCTTTATCTATTGTTGAGCCTATTAAGAAAGGAACTTCTTCGTTTGCTTTCTATAAAGATGCAAAGTTGGCCATTGAGCATGGTGCAACTGCTGGATTGGGGAAAATGGTTGAGCTGGAAGACAACAAATCCCGGGCTGGCTTAGGCTATTCTTCTAGTGTCTTCAACAAGAAAGAGTTGTTCAAGAGTGGTGGGTTTATCCATACCGATCAAGATAAAGAGGCTGCTGCCATTCAGGAAGAAGATGAAGAGGATTCTGGCAACTTCATCATCCCTAGAGGGGTCTACAATAATTGGGTCGCTGTTGATATTCCAATAGTTATCCATAAGTCAAAGTAATGTTCATTGTGTTTGAAAACCCTTCTCCCATGCCAAAAGGAGAAGTGATGACATTGTTGGCACATAAATACAATGATATTTTCATTCAATAAATTCATGTTAAATGTTGTTTTTCCAATTACTTTCCTTTTTTGCTTTTGTATGAAATTGGTGATCACATAAAACCTTAAAAATAAGAATAAAATCAATATTTTCATCTTCATAATGATTTGCCTTGCTTGAATTCTAAAATCTCTTTATATCCAAAATCATTACGCAGGTTGATCAAACCCATTGAACATAATGATCCAACACCATCTCCCAACTTTGAATTTCCTGTATTTGAGGCGGAAGAAGATGATGTTGAAGAGATTCCTGACGAGATTACCCGTCTACTTGAGCATGAAGAGAAGATCATTCAACCGTATCTTGAGAATCTGGAAACAATCAACTTGGGGTCTGAAGATTGTGTGCGAGAAGTGAAGATTGGGGAACTCCTGGAAGAATCTGTTAAGAAGGGGTTGATTGAGTTGCTACGAGAATATGTCGACGTCTTTGCCTGGTCGTATGAAGACATGTCTGGTCTAGATACAGATATTGTGCAACATTTCCTCCCTTTGAAGCCTGAGTGCGTGCCTGTGATGCAGAACCTCAGAAGAACTCATCCTGATATGGCAGTGAAGATCAAAGAGGAAGTTCATAAGCAAATTGATGCAGGGTTTCTGGTGACTTCTACATATCCTCAATGGGTGGCCAATTTTGTGCCAATGCCTAAGATAGATGGAAAAGTCAGAATGTGTGTGGACTATAGAGACTTGAATAAAGCTAGTCCAAAAGATGATTTCCCTCTACCACATATTGATATGTTGGTAGATAATACATCTAAATTCAATGTCTTCTCATTTATGGACGGATTTTCCGAATATAATCAGATTAAAATGGCACCCGAGGATATGGAGAAGACAACATTCATCACACCTTGGGGAACATTCTGTTATCGAGTGATGCCCTTCGGTTTGAAGAACGCCGGAGCCACGTATCAACGAGCTATGACTACCTTGTTCCATGATATGATACACAAGGAGATCGAGGTATATGTTGATGATATGATTGCGAAGTCAGGAACAGAAGTTGAACACGTAGAACACTTGTTGAAGCTTTTTCAGCGTTTGAGGAAGTATAAGCTTCGTCTGAATCCTAACAAGTGTACATTTGGAGTCCGTTCCGGCAAGTTATTGGGTTTTATTGTCAGCGAAAGAGGTATTGAGGTTGATCCTGAAAAGGTCAAAGCAATACAAGAGATGCCTGCGCCCAAAACTGAAAAGCAAGTCCGAGGTATTCTTGGCCGCTTGAATTATATTTCCAAATTCATATCCCACATGACTGCCACATGTGCGCTGATATTCAAGCTCCTTCAGAAAGATCAGTCTCATGATTGGACCGAGGATTTCCAAAAGGCCTTTGACAATATTAAAGAGTATTTTTCTAAGCCTCCGATTCTGTCTCCACCTGTGGAAGGGAGACCATTGATTATGTACCTGATGGTTCTTGAGGATTCAATGGGTTGTGTTCTTGGTCATCAAGACGAGTCAGGGAAGAAAGAGTATGATATATATTACCTGAGTAAGAAGTTCACAGATTGTGAGTTTCGATACTCGATGCTTGAGAAGACATGTTGTGCTTTGGCTTGGGCTACTAAGCCCTTACGCCAATATATGTTGAATCATACGACTTGGTTGATATCCAAAATGGATCCAATCAAGTATATCTTTGAGAAGCCTGCTTTAATCGGGAGGATTGCCCGCTGGCAGATGTTGTTATCCGAGTATGATATTGAGTATCGAGCTCATAAGGCTATTAAGGGTAGTATCTTGGTTGACCACTTGGCACATCAACCATATGACGATTATCAGTCAGTTCAGTATGACTTCCCAGATGAGGAGACTCTATATTTGAAAATGAAAGATTGCGATGAACCTACGCTCGATGAAGGGCCAGAGCCTGGTTCCCGATGGAGCATGGTGTTTGATGGCACTGTAAATCAGTATGGAAATGGTATTGGGGCAGTGATTATTACTCCTCAGGGAACACATTTTCCTTTTACAGCAAGGATAACTTTCAAATGCACGATTAATATGGCTGAGTATGAGGCATGTATTATGGGATTGGAAGAGTGTATTGATCTTAGGATCTAGCATCTTGATGTTTATGGTGATTCGGCCTATGTTGTTAATCAGATTAAGGGTGAATGGGAGACGAATCAGCCTGGCCTCATCCCATATAGAGATTATGCGAGGAGGATTTCAACATTCTTTACTGAGGTTGACTCCCATCATATTCCTCTAGATGAGAATCGGACGACAGATGCGTTTGCCATGCTTGCTTCAATAATTATGGTTAGACTTCGGAATGAAGTTCCCAATATCACTGTGATGCGCTTGGACAGACCAACTCATGTATTTGCAGTAGAGGAGGTGCAAGTTGATAAGCCTTGGGATTATGATATCAAGTGCTTTCTTCAAAGCCAGGTTTACCCGCCTGGGGCATCTGTGAAAGATAGGAAGACTTTGAGGAGATTGTCAGGCAGTTTCTACCTCAATGGCGATGTGCTTTATAAGAGAAATTTTGACATGGTTCTGCTCAGATGCGTGGATAGACACGAAGCAGACCTGTTAATGAATGAGGTCCATGAGGGTTCATTTGGTACTCATTCTAATGGACATGCCATGGCTAGAAAGATGTTGAGAGCAGGCTACTATTGGCTGACAATGGAGTCTGATTGCTGCAAATATGTGAAGAAATGCCATAAGTGTCAGATTTATGCGGATAAGATTCATATTCCCCAAACACTTCTTAATGTGATTTCATCACCATGGCCCTTCTCCATGTGGGGAATTGACATGATTGGCATGATAGAACCGAAAGCGTCCAACGGTCACAGATTTGTTCTCGTAGCAATTGATTACTTCACCAAATGGGTTGAAGCTGCATCGTATGCGAACGTGACCAGGAAGGTGGTTGTGAAGTTTATCAAAAATCAACTCATATGCCGTTATGGTGTGCCGGATAAGATCATTACTAATAATGGATCTAACTTGAACAACAAGATGATGAAAGAACTGTGTAGCGAGTTCAAGATAGCACATCATTTCTTCTCCTTACAGACCCAAGATGAATGGGGTTGTTGAAGTCGCTAATAAGAATATCAAGAAGATTATCCAGAAGATGGTTGTTATGTACAAAGATTGGCACGAGATACTGTCATTTGCTTTGCATGGATACCGTACATCTGTCCGCACTTCAACAAGGGCAACCCCTTTCTCTCTTGCTTACGGCATGGAGGTTGTACTCCCAGTAGAGGTGGAGATCCCATCAATGAGAGTCTTGATGGAAGCCAAGTTGACCGATGCTGACTGGGTTCAGAGTCGTTATGATCAACTGAATTTAATAGAAGAGAAGAGATTGACTGCCATGTGCCATGGTCAGTTATATCAGCCAAGGATGAAGAGAGCCTTTGATCAGAAGGTCAAGCCTCGTGTGTTCCGAGAGGGTGATCTTGTGCTCAAGAAAGTTTTGTCTTTCGCGCCCGATTCCAGGGGCAAGTGGACTCCAAACTATGAAGGCCCATATGTTGTTAAGAGAGCCTTTTTAGGTGGTTCTTTGATACTTATAACTATGGATGGAGAGGATTTCACTCGTCTTGTAAATTCAGATGCAGTTAAGAAATACTTCGCCTAAAAATAAAAACAGAATAGGTCGCTAAGTTGAAAACCCGAAAGGGAGGCTTAGGCAAAAATGAGCGTCTCGGTGGATTGATAACCCGAAAGGGCGATCCAGGCAAAAGTTAGAGACATAAAAGATGAATATGTATCCCGCTAGATTGAGTACCTCACCCTGGGGCAATCTAGGCAAAAATTAGGGATTTGGCAAGTAACTGCATCCTGACAAGACTTTGTTCTACAAACTGTCATCTGTCAGAGATTCTCGCTCAGTCATCATCAACTGAAGCTTCAAATACATTGGATCCAGAGTTGGTGGAGGAATGGTCATTATGTTAAATGTAGCCCTTTTCCAATATATATCACCAATTTCAAATTTGTAAAGATCTATGGAGTCTTGCCATTTGCAGACTACCATTCCATCAAATAAATTTGAGCCTTTATCCAATTATTTGCACTCTTATTTGTTTCTATTCAACAAATGTTTTGCATGTTTTAATTGAGAAATATCGTTGTTTTAAATAAATGAATTTTCATAACTTGTTTTTAAACAAAGTGAACATTCACAATAATAAAAAGATATTGGGGATGTCTTCAGTGCTCTCCCAAAGATGGTATGATTCCCAACAGGTTGAGACATTTGTTCATATTCCTGGCACGCTTGTATCCTCTTTCTCCGGAGCCTTTTATGGTTTTTCTCCCGAGCAAAGTGTTTGGTAAAGATATTCATCCCTCTTTCCTTCAGCAGAGTAGTGATTCTTCCTCCTCAACGGATGGGTTCTCTCTGGTAGTGCAATATTTAGTGGTGATCTCGAAAGCTTCTGATTGGTGGTTGTTCCCCACAGAGTTCCATTATTCCCCTCTGATAATTTCCCCAGTTAAAATGCTTCTACAACGGAGTTTATCTGTGCGATGATCCTGTCCCCAGTTGGAATGGCTGATATTCAGTCCCCTGCAGAGGTCTTGGTTTCCTGGTATCTCTTACCCTTCATCAGATTGGATGTTCTCCACTGGGTCTGGCTTTCTCTCTTGAGATGTAGTATCGGATGTTTGTTCATTAGTTGGACCTATTTGTGTTAGAAATGTCTGTTTGTCAGCATTCATCATACATAAACCACGCATATGCATATAATTTTAACATTCGGATATTCATGTTGCATTCTTTGCCATATATCTTTGTTTGTTATCTCCTGCTAGTTGGTAATATATTTCCCCAAGCAGATGTTTGTGTCTAATCTCCCCATATAGAGTCAGCACCATAAGCAGAAAGTGTTTATCCTTTCTTCCATATTCCCCACTGAGTTATGTCCTCGTGGATGATGGTTGTTTCTTTTTCCTCCCAACACATATATTGGGATGATGTTTCCCCTGAGTTAAACCCTCATAGGGATGAGTCTTGTTTCATCGTGTCTCTCTAGTTTGTACCTAGATTGGCTTCTCGTGTTTTTCCTGCGATTCCCTATAGTTCAGATGAATGATTGCTCAGTAACCAGCTATTGCCCACCTTTTCCCCGACGGAGTCTTTGGCCTTCTACCCTCATATAGGTAGTTATAAGTCCTATTTCTGTAGTTTTTCTACCCTTATACCAGTAGTTGTAAACCCTATTTTATCCCCTTGCAGAGTTAACCTTTTTGTTCATCCTAACCGATGACGGTTACCCTTCTGTGGTTTTCTACCCAGTAGTTGGTAGATGTAATCCCCTCCTTGTCGGTTATCTTTATCCAATATTCGGTATCGATATTCCTTCACTTGTGAGTATATCTCCCAATAACCGGTGATATATCTCTCCTGGATCATTGCCTTTGTCAATGTATCCCCTGCGAGTATCTTTCATTTGCCTTTTGTTAAGCAATGATCGTCTCTCCCTTTGATTGGTCATCATTTTATACCTAGTATTTGTTATCCCGATGCCCTTTCCTTTCGGTCGATTTATCCTTTATTAACCCAGTAACCGGTTGTGGATAATCTTCCATGCGACTATGTTATCTATGTTCTGACGATAATAGATAATATATCTCATGCACTCTTTGGTCGAACTCTGTTGCCCTCCCCCAGTCGAGTAATATTCGTATCCCCGTTTGTGGAATCGAATGCCCATCCTGTAATCGAGTTTTCTTTTCATCCCTCTTTTGGATGATGAGTGTCTTGGAAATATTCCCCAATTCACGCCTTGGTTGGTCACCTATTATATGCCCAATAACCGGCATCCCTGGTGTTCCTTCCTCTCTGCTCCCTATTATGACTTTTTGTCCCCTTGTGAAGTCAGATTTTCCTGAGTCGAGATATACCATTTTTAGGTTTTCCTCAGATGATTTTGGACGTTTGATATCTCTCACCCTTATACCGGTCTTAGATATTCATTCTCCCAGAGCATGTTGATATCTCTCACCCTTATACCGGTGTTCGGATCACATGTCTCTTTGAGGTTATTACCCAGTAACCGGTAATACCTCATTTTGTTGTTTCCTCAGCTGAATTTCTCTTTGGACATTTCCTCATCAGGGTCCTTTGTGGTTTTTCCCCAGCGAAGTCCCTTAGTGGTTTCTCCAAGCCTGACTCCAGATTTTTATCCAAGGTATCCTTTATGGATAATTTTGCTGTATTGGCATATTCCCCAATACATGCATCTTTGAGTCAGTTCAAGTCCTTCCATTGATTTATTTTCATGGAATCTCTCTCATGTCTCAGCATGTTCTAAGTCGTGACCTGCTCACACAATTTATCTCCTTTTCTATCCCCAGGAGTGTTCTAGAGTCTCTGTCCCATGGATTGAATTACTCATATGGATTGTCAGATGCTCCGGATTTCTTTTCTTCTTTATGGACACATATCTCCACAGAGTATTACTTTTTGCATACATACATTTGCATCATGAGGTCTCTTAGGGACCAAAATTCGTCTCTTTGTTATTATTTAAGCCCATTCTACCTCGTCGAGATGAAGATTTTAACCTTCACTTCTCCGGCTAGAATGACCTTCAATAGGGGCATTTGTAAGACCCTAATTTTGGACCTAAGATCCCTCATGGCATCATAACATGGCATTTGCATAGCCTCAAGGATCATAAGCATCTTGGCTCCTTACCTTTGGGTGGGACCTCTCTTGTGAGTGGTTTGAGATCACCAAGCATGCTTGACTTGTATATTATTGCTTTTCTCATTTTATTTACTAACCAAAAGCACAAAAATATGTCACTAATCTCTTTTGTTTGTAGTTTGAGCAATCATAAGGTCTAAAAGGCTTCTAGGTGATCCTATGTGCAAAGACATGGTCAAGAGAAGATGAAAGCAAGCATGGCTACAGTTCCCAAAGCTCTCATACATCAAATATGCCTCCCAACTATCTCAATTCATCATTTTGATCAAAGCAAGTCAAGGGGTTTGAGGCTTGTTTCCCAAGGAAACCCTAATTCATTTGTTCATCAACTCTGCCTTGCTCATGAAGAAACCTCAGCCCATGGTCAAATACAATCAAGGGAAGTTCTTTAATTCATCATTTCATGCATATTTGAACTTATTTGAGTGTCCTCAATCATCAATCCATCAAGATATGAGATTTGGACTTGAGAAGTTGATCAGTCAATTCATTTGACTATTTTGAAATACACAGAGACCTTACTTTTTATGTGTTGGTCAAATGGATATGACCCCAAGATAAGAAATATTCTTAAGAATAATAGGAACAACTTTCATGTTCATCAAAAATCTATTTTAAGCTTGGAAGCGCATCATCCATTCAAAGACATTATATGTCATTTTGACTGAAACCCTAATTTGTGGTCAAATTCTAAAGAACGTAACTCATTCATTTTTCATGATTTTGAGGTGAGACTTAATGCGTTGGAAATTTTATTGTGTCTAATTCAAATGATATGTTGAGAAAAATTTCAAAATCTCAAAATAAATACATGTGATAATGCAAAACATTATAGGTCACTTTGGGCCATATGCATTGAAATGTGAAAAAGTCCAATTTCAATTGCCCATAATGTCTTCATCAAAAATCCAAATGATGCAAAATTTAAGTCCAAATTGATTGTATTGAAAAGATCTACAACTTTCATGTTGAAGATTGTATCATTTGGAGCTTGCATCATTGAGATAGAGGGGCTTGAACATTGGCGAAATTTGGAAATTTCACATATGCATATTTTGCACCCTCCACTTCAAGCTCAAATTTCATTAATTTCCAAGGCCCAAATGAAGTTTTGATCAACATGACATTTGTTCCTTATGCAACAAGCTTTCCAACCATTACTCATAAGCCTATGTTTCAATGTTAGAAATATCATTTTTGAAGAGGAGAACATTATAGTGCATTTTGTGAAATTCATTTCAAACACATTGCATGAGCTGGTGATATCATTTCTGCACGTCCAATTCATATTTGGTGATGTATAGCATTAAACTCCATTCAGAATTGGGCCCTCCATGCGCCTGTACAGGCCCATGCATGGAGGCCCTTTTCTCCCATGCACACGAGTTAGCTCATGCATTCAGCCATCTCCATCTATAAATACCATGCCATAGCTTCACAATTCTTCAACCTAATGCTGCCTAAACCTCTGCAGAATTGAATCCACACCCTCACTAAAGGAACTTTTCTCTTTCTTTCAAAAATTTCAGATCTGAAATTCAATTGCATTGATTAATTTTTAAGATCCATAGTTCCTAAACCTTCTTCACTTTGATCCATAGAGGCTTCTGTTTGCAAAAGGAATCAAAGATCGAGACTCATTTCATCACAATTCAAAGGTTTTGCTCAACTACATTTTGCTTCGAAATAACTCATATATTGCTCCATTTGCCTTGATTTTGTGTTGTGTGAAGTCCTCTATGCAGAGGCATAATTATTGTGATCTTAATTTTTGAAATCAAGCAAGATCAGTTGAACACCACCAAAGTTCCCTCTCTGATTTCTCTCTCAATAGGGATCTAGAGTGGAATTGAGTGGCTAAGGAGTGATGTACATCACTCCACCTTTCGAACGGTACCTAGATCGTGCATTTTGGTTGACGTTTGTTCTTCCGTAATTTCTGGTTTGGCCGGAGGTTGGCCAGAGAAGACGGTGGTGCTGGCCACCGTCTGGTCTCTAGATTGAACCACAGCCATTGGATCTCATCTCCAAATCTAATATGATCCTTCCCTTTTTATGACTTTTTTTAATGCAACCTGTGACTCATTGACTGTGGTGTTTGGTGAGCGCACGCGTGTGGGCTCTTTGATCGGCCAGCTCAATTAATGATCTCAGATCCAATGGTCCACGCTTTTCCATTATTTTTAATTCTGATTTTTATTTCCATTTTATTTTTAAATTCCATTTCATTTTCTAAAATTCATATCTCTCTTATTATTGGTCCAAAAATTATGGGACCAATTGCATAATTTCTCTTTTAATTTCTAGTTTCTAAAAATGATTTTTAATATTTTTTATTTTATCATTTTCTATTTTTTAATAATTTTCTCTTTTCTTGTTATTTTTAATTCATTTTAAATAGTTTTTGATATTCAAAAAATACAAAAATATTTTCTCAACCTCTTTGAATGATGATGAATCTATGAAAAATATTCTCATCAATTTAGTAATTGATTTGAGATTTATTTGAAGTTTTAGTTCAATTAGGTTATTTTTATGTATTTTTAATTGATTAAAAATAGTTTCTGACTTTTAAAAATGCTGAAATTTTTTGTCAAACTTTGTTTGACCTTGTTGAACTTGTCGATAATTCACTTGGACTTTTCAAAGTTGATTTGAAGTGAGTTTGAAGTTTGACATTTCTTAAATATTTTAATTCAGGTTTTATTTAAATATCAAAAATGCCAAAAAATATTTTGTTTATTTCTTGACTTCTAATCTTCTTCTTGCTTCTGTTTTCTATTGTTTGACATTGATCTTCCTTATCTTTGGTCAACATTTGTTGATTAGTACATTCCATTTCATTTAATGCACTTTAATATTCTTCTTCTCCTTCTTCTTCTTCTTCTTCTTCTTCTTCTTCTTTTTCTTTTTGATCAATGAGTTAAAGATTGGTGGTTAGCATTGAGTAGGGAGGTTTAATCTTCCTTGATTTAAATCTAATTCATCTTGATCATGGATCAAGTGAATGGCTTTGCATTAAGGATAGATTGCTTTCTAAATCATGCAAATGACCTAAATCAATACAAGATCATTTCTCATCTTCATTTTGGCATGGCAAGTTGTTGGAGTTTGATTCACTAATCAAGACCTCTAACTTGTGTCGTTGCCTATATTATTATTGAGCGGCCTCAGATAGTTGTGACTTCTACATAAGTCCAATTACGATTGCTTAACATAGCGCTAAATTTGCCTTATGGCACACTAACTACTAACACTAACAATTAACCATTAACATTTATTTCTTCCTCTTTACATTTATGCAATTTACTATTCTTGTACATATTATTCATTTGCTTTTCCCACTTTGCTCACTGTAGCACATGTTTATCTTAATGCAATTTGCCTTTTGCTCACTTGAGCACATAATTGTGTATATATTATTGTGCTTATGTTTTGTTTTGATTGTTGTGGACCAAATGCAAAGAAATGGACAAATGGACTTAGTTTCTATGACTTTCCCTATGCAAATTGGAGTGAAAGGACCTTAATGCTGAAGATAGACTAGAAGGATCAAACCTCTAAACTCACTCTTGTCCATTCTTGATTTACTTCATGGAGCTTTTGATGTGTGTGTTTTTATGCTAGGGAATTCTATGAGAGCTCAAATTGAAGAACCATTGCCATGTTCATCCAAAGTGAAAGATACAAGATACATTGAAGATCTTCTAAGAAGCTTGTTTCATTATGTTGATTGCTTGAGCTTACTATTATTATGGTTGCATATTCCAAAGGATGGGAGATACTTGGATCATCAATATGATCTCAAGAGAGGAACTCCATTTGTGGTCTTGTTTCTTATCCTTTATCTCTTGTATGATTAGGACATTAGCCATTCTTCTTCTTCCCTCCACTCTAACCCAAGCCAAAACATTTGTGAAAACATTTAACACTTCTTTTCAAACATTAGAAACCTAAGCCTTATGCTTTCGATTTTCAAACTTTCTTTTCATAACACTTATTTTGAATTGAACGTCTAAGTCAACTTTGTTCATATTTTCTACATACTTTTCATTGGTAAATACCACTCATTCAAATGTTTTTTTGTGGTTTCAATGGCCACTCTCTTAATCAAAACATTTTCATAACCTTTAGCTATTAGGTTTGAGTTATCCTTGAGGTATATGTAATACTCAAATATATCCTTAGTGATTGACAATGAGTCTTCCATGCTTATTATAGAGTTAGCCCCTCACTAGCATGTTGAAGCTATCCTCACATGGTGGATTTGTGGTTTTAGGTTGAGTTTTCTCCCTTGGATAACAAAAGACCTTAACGCTTTTGGACCAATCAATTCACCAATTCATTGAGATTTTTATCCCGAACTACGAGGTTTTGAACCTAACCTTTTTTAAGATGGTACGTAGGCAATGGGTTTATCCATCCAAACAAAAAATGTAAATAATTTGTATATTCTCTTCCCATCTCTTCAATCATGTTTGCACAAACAAATTTTCACAAAATACCAACCTTACAACAAGTAAGAAAAGGGCTCCCTAGGAGTACCTAGGATGTTTTGGGTGCTTAAAACCTTCCCAATGCATAACCAACCCCCTTACCCAGATCTCTGACATTTTTACTAGTTTTTGATTCGATAAAACTTTTAGGCTTTTGTTCGCTTTCTAACCATTCCTTTGGATAAATAGAAGTGCGGTGGCGACTCGACTTGTATGGTTTACCTTGGATTTAGTAAATATCTCTAATGGTAACGAATACCCCGCTACAATACCTAGGATGTTTTGGGTGCTTTAAACCTTCCCATTGCATAATCAACCCCCTTACGGAGATCTCTGACATTTTTATTAATTTTTAATTCGATAAAACTTCTCGGTTTTTGTGCGCTTTCTAACCTTTTCTTTGGATAAATAGAAGTGCGGTGGCGACTCAAATTGTATGCTTTACTTTTGATTTAGTCAAAAAATCTAAAGGTGACGAATACCCCGCTACAGAAAAGTGGTGACTCTGCTGGGGAGATTTACCTAGTGGGTTTTTCCTACTTTTCATGTTTGTTGTATTGTATTGTATATTATTTTCTGTGACATATTTTTATGCATATTTGGGATAACTGTATTGTTTGTAATGATTGAATTGCTTGATATATTAATTGCGTGTGTGCTTGGTGATCTTTGTGAGATGAGTTCTATACCCGAACTCGAGTGCACTTAGGATAGGAGAATGGCATAATCTTGTTGACTTGTGTGGAGTTATTCCTTAACAAGTTGACTTGCAAGCTCATTCACATGGGGGAGGTCATGTTGGGATCAATAATGTCACACGAGTAGTCGTGGTTAGGCATTACTCTTTCCAATATAGACCTTAGAAGCCAAGGACCTTAGTCTACCAAGCCCATCTTGGCCTATTTTTTAGGATGTAGTGCGAAGGTCGTTCAAGTGTAAGATTGGATATGATTGTTATGCGATACTACACTCATAAGAGTCTCTCTTGAGAATATTTTGGGAATATGAGTAGTCGCTTATCTGATAATATCCGAAGGATGGGATGATGACTATGGGAACCTCTTGTAGAACATGTTTGGTAGGTTTAAACCCTAGTACACTCCCTTTGGGTGGTTCTTAACCGAGACTCCATGCTCGTGACTTGCAACAAACCCTTGATTCATGGTTGATCCGTTCTTATAGCCTTAATATAAATGGAACTTGGGTGTTGATAAGGGGTAAACCATAATCCACCAAAATGGATGATTGATATTAAGGATGATTTGACCCATCCCTTGACCTTTGTGAGGTGTGCTTTTCATGATCCTTAAGTGTGAGTGTTGCATCCATGCATTCATGCACCCATTTGCATCCATATCATCAATAATGAGAAAATTTTCAAGGAACTTAAGAGGTCTATTTGCAAATTTTCAGACATGGACAAATAAAGAAGGAATACGAAGAAGTACAGTTTCAGAAAACCCGACTTGATAGAGCTAAAGAATTTGACATCTTATGTATTAGATCCCTTGGGTTTCAAGGCTCATCATGGGAAGCTTCTATCTATTCTGGCTACTCAAGTGGACGAAGGTTTGATGAGTGTATTGGTGCAGTTCTATGATCCCTTGTACCGTTGCTTATCTTGTGGGTATACCTATCCTAGATCAGTTGCCGTTCAGTGGCTTAAAGAGGCTTCCTACTTCTCAATAGATTGCTGATTTGTTTCATATAGATGAATCTCTGGTGGGAGCTTATATGACTACCAAAGGTGGAATTCAAGGTCCCCCTTCTGAGTTCCTCATTGCTCAAGCTACTATGTATGGGAAGGCCATGAGTGAGGACGCCTTTGAAGCCATATTTGTACTTCTCATCTATGGGCTAGTGTTATTCTCCGGCATCGACAAGTTTGTGGATGTGAACACTATTAGGATTTTCTCTAATCTTAATCCCATTCCGACTCTGTTGCGTGACACTTATTTCTCTTTGCATATGAGGAATGCAAAGAGTGGTGGTACCATTGTGTGCTATTTGCCTCTGTTGTACAAGTGGTTTATTTCGCACTTTCCACAGACGGTCGCCTTCAAGGAGAACAAAGGATGTCTACGGTGGTCTACGAGGCTCATCTCTCTCACTAATGATGACATCTTTTGGTACAACCGTGTATATGATGGTGTGCAGATTATCGACTCTTGTGGTGAATTCTCCAATGTGCCTCTTCTTGGTACATGTGGTGGGATTAACTACCACCCTATTTTGGCACGTCGTAAGCTTGGGTTCCCCCTAAAGGATAAACCTAATAACATTCTGTTAGAAGGCGTGTTCTTTCAGGAGGGTAAAGATCCCCAAGGCTTGAAGGGTAGGATGGTCCGCGCTTGGCGCAAGATCCATAGGAAGGGAAGGAAAGAGCTTGGTCCAAATAATTGTATTGCTTTGGAACCCTATACCTCGTGGGTTAGGAGGAGAGCTTCCGAGTACCTTATTCCTTATAAGTATCCGAGACCTACACCTTTGGTTGTGGCTGGACCTTCAACCCTCCCTAACCAAGGAGTAGAGGAGTTGAGAGACGAAGACCGTTCACGTGCCTGGATTCGTGAACGAGAGGAGTTACTTCAGCAGCTTCGAGAGAAGGATGCCTTGATAGAGTTTCTTGAGCACCAGTTTATTGATGAGCCTGATGATGTGGTGACTTCTCTTCTTCCTCAGTCTTCCAAGTTTTGGAAGAGGAAGTACGATCGACTCGCCAAAGAGAAGGCGGATATGCAGGCAGCCTATGAGAGGGAGGTGAAGAGGCTTCGTGCAGCTTATCTTCTAGTCACCAGAGCTTTAGACGGTTGTTTCTAGGGTTCCATAGGATGTTCATTGTCCTTCTCTCTTGTATTGCATTTGGTTACCAAGACTGTACTTCTTTGGTGTAAAAATACTTTCCAGATATGATTGATATGATATTTCCATATATGTCTAAATAATTAATATTTTCAAGATTTGCAAATAGGACTCAAAAGTTCCTCTGATAAATAAAATAAATCATATGCACAAACAGTGCATGCATCATGTGCATAAGCAGGTTTTGCTCCAAGCTTCTTGTTCAATGGTCTAACTGTGTGTTCTTCATTTATTTTGAAGACAAGCTGACTCACCGGTACTACACTCGAGCCAACACTTCAGGACTGATGGATCACCTAGAGCAAGAGAACCGTGAACTCAAGGAGGTAGTGGCCAGATTGACTGCCCTGATGGAGTCTTTCATGGCCGCCCAAAGCCAGTCGTCTCCGACGCTTTCAACTCCTCCTCAGAGGACAATCATCTCTGAGATTGCCTCTTCAATCGTGCCTACTTCCAGCGCCCACTTCGCGCCAACGGCTCTCCCAGCCAAGTTTCCCTGGGGGATGCCCACAAATTTTGTCTTGAGGGTCTTGCCCCAACGTTTGCTTCTCTGTCGGTATCTAGCCCGGTCCTCGCCGTTCCACCTCCTGTTGTGCATATTATGCCAAGAGTAGACCACACCATCTACCACTTTGAGCCGTCTTAAGGCCCAAATGTTTATGAAAAGATGGATGCAATGAATGATCAGTTTCTTGAGCTCTGCAAGGAACTCCAAACTCTTAGAGGAAAGGACCTCTTTGGCAAGTCTGCTGCTGAACTCTGCCTAGTTCCAAATGTTAAAATCCCTGTAAAGTTCAAAGTACCTGATTTTGAAAAGTACAAGGGAAATATTTGCCCTCTCAGCCATCTGGTTATGTATGCGAGGAAGATGTCGACTCAGACCGACAACGATCAGCTCCTCATTCACTATTTCCAGGACAGTCTATCGGGGGCTGCCCTGAGATGGTATATGGGTTTGGGCAGCGCGAACATCCGATCCTTCAGTGATCTTGGCGAAGCCTTCGTCAAGCAGTACAACTATAATGTGGATATGGCTCCCGATAGGGATCAATTGAGAGCCATGTCCCAGAAGGACAAGGAAAGTTTTAAGGAATACGCCCAGAGGTGGCGAGAGCTAGCTGCACGGATCGTGCCTCCGCTAGAAGAGAAAGAAATAACCAAGATCTTCCGGAAGACCTTGAGCTCATTTTATTATGAGCGGATGATTGCCAGTGCTCCTTCTGATTTCACCGAGATGGTGAACATGGGGATGCGGTTGGAGGAAGGAGTCAGGGAAGGGTGCCAGACTAGAGAAGAAGGCTCTTCTGCCAAACGATACGAGGCATTTGGAAAGAAGAAAGATGGTGAGGCACATGTTGTGACCTCCCATGTTAAACCCAGAAGACCCTGAGTGAGGAGGAAGACTGTGTGTCCCGCCGATAATCAGCATCAGGTGGATCATATAGCGCCTGTTTTCAGAGATAATCAGCACTATCAACATAATAATAACCAGCAACAGCAACATCAACAATATCAACAACAACAGCACCGTCCTCAACAACAGGCCTACCAGCATCGAAACAATAATCAGACCAGTACAAGCTATGAGAGGAAGAGGGTCACCTTTGATCCTATTCCCATGACCTACGCAGAGCTATATCCCTTTTTGGTAGAGAGGAAACTGATCACTCCACACGACCCATCCGCTATACCTACCAACCCTCAGTGGTGGTGCAAGCCCGAGCTTCATTGTGTTTATCATTCCGGTGCCCCCGGACATGACGTGGAAAACTATTACCCGCTAAAGACCAAGGTTCAAGACCTTGTGAGAAGTGGTATCTTGTGTTTCGAGGACGTAGGTCCCAATGTGAAGAAGAACCCATTTCCCGAGCATGGGAAATTTGCTGTCAACATGGTCCAGGGCTGCCCTGGTCAATACAAGGTCAAATATGTCAGCCATATTCGACAATCATTGGTCGAGATGCACAGAGTGTTGTGTGAATACAGTCACTATGAGCACGACCATGACATATGTCGTGTCTGCACTGTCAATCAGAGGGGATGTCGCCAAGTTTGTAAAGACGTCCAAGAAATACTGGATGAAGGTGTAATTGAAATACTTCAGAATCGCGATTTAGATGATGAAGTCAATGTGACATCTCCGGTATTCGGATCCTAGAGCCTATTGTCATCTGATATTATGGCAGCAAACAGAAGGCTTCTCCCTCTTTGATAATCAAACCAGCTGGCCCTGTGCCATATTCTTTTGATAAAGTTGTCCCCTATCGTTACAATGTTGTGGCATTGGAAGATGGGAAGGAGGTGCCCCTGCCCTCTACCTCTGTTATTAATATCGCTGATGTCAGCAGCCTAACCTATAGTGGTCGTGTTTTCTCAACTCCACCGAAACCCCAGGCTGACATCAGAAGGGCTGATGTTGCTGATTATGCTGTGCGCCCGGTTGGAAATGTTGTTATTGCTCCGAATCCGTCACTTGTCGCTAATAAACCTGCCACCACTGTAAGAACTCCTGTCTCTGCTGGCTAGAATGGCACAATGAAAGAAGATTGTGATGAGATGCTGAGGCTCATCAAGAGGAGTGAATACAACGTTGTAGATCAGCTTCTATAAATGCCATCAAAGATCATTGTGCTATCTTTGTTAATGAATTCATAACCACACCGTAAAGCTCTACAGAAGGTGTTGGATGTGGCGTATGTAGATCATGATGTCTGTAACACCCCAAACTGCTTTCAGGATTACCGACTGACCCTACAAACAAACACGGGTCTTTTCAGCATGTTGATTCCTCACTCGCATGCTTTTCGGGAAACTTCCCAGAAGGTCACCCATCCAAATACTACTCCAAGTCAAGCACGCTTAACTGTGGAGTTCTTATGGAACGGGCTACCGAAAAGAAGATGCATCTTGTTGGTATAGGTAGTACAAATTAATCCTTATAAGCCTTCATTCAACCATGCAGTCCCATACCTGCATAGCCTCAGGATCCCTCTTATTCCGATGTGAATTCGGTTTTTCCCCTAGAAGCTGCTAGGAGTGTCTCATTGTCATGCCTCATGCATCGACAACCACTCCTATCGCCCTCGAATGTTACATGTAACCACTCTTCCGCATCTCCGACCTCGGGTGTTACATGCCCACCAGCTTCCGCTTGGTTCGTCCCCGAACCACATCGTACTGGGAGAGGTATGGCTCTGATACCATTTTTAACATCCCAGATTTTTTTCAGGATTACTGACTGACCCTACAAATTAACACGGGTCTTTTCAGCATGCTTTTTCCTCACTCGCATGCTTTTCGGGAAACTTCCTAGAAGGTCACCCATCCAAATACTACTCCAAGTCAAGCACGCTTAACTGTGGAGTTCTTATGGAACGGGCTACCGAAAAGAAGATGCATCTTGTTGGTATAGGTAGTTCAAATTAATCCTTATAAGCCTTCATTCAACCATGCAGTCCCATACCTGCATAGCCTCAGGATCCCTCTTATTCCGATGTGAATTCGGTTTTTCCCCTAGAAGCTGCTAGGAGTGTCTCATTGTCATGCCTCATGCATCGACAACCACTCCTATCGCCCTCGAATGTTACATGTAACCACTCTTCCGCATCTCCGACCTTGGGTGTGCGTTCCTAATAATGCAGAGTTGAGAAAGACTATTTTGGATGAGGCCCATAAAAGTAAGCTGAGTATTCACCCCGGGACGACAAAAATGTATCAAGACTTAAGGCAGAGATTTTGGTGGTCAGGAATGAAAAAGCAGGTGGCCGAGTATGTGGCTTCTTGTTTGACATGTCAGAATGCTAAGATAGAACATCAGAAGCCAGCTGGATTATTACATTCTCTGGATGTTCCACAGTGGAAGTGGGATAGCATTTCTATGGACTTTGTAGGGGCGTTACCGAAGACTCAGAGCAAGTTTGATTCCATTTGGGTGATCGTGGATAGGTTGACAAAATCAGCTCAGTTCATACCCGTGCGAACCAATTATAATGTAGCCAAGCTTGCAGAGATATATATTGCCGAGATTGTGAAACTACATGGGGTACCTTCTAGCATTGTGTCAGATAGAGATCCAAAGTTTACTTCCCACTTTTGGGGAGAATTACAGGAGGCCTTAGGGATGAAGCTAAGACTAAGTTCTGCTTATCATCCTCAGACAGATGGACAAACCGAGAGGACTATTCAGACCTTGGAAGACATGTTAAGGGCCTGTGTCTTGGATAATGGAGGTAGTTGGGACAGTTTATTACCACTTATTGAATTTACTTACAATAACAGTTACCATTCAAGCATTGGTATGGCACCGTATGAGGCTTTATATGGACGCAAGTGCCAGACCCCATTATGTTGGTATAAGGATGGTGAGAGTATGTTAGTAGGCCCTGAGTTAGTCTTGCAAACAACTGAGAAGGTTAGGTTAATCCGAGAACGAATGAAAACAACCCAGAGCAGACATAAGAGTTATGCAGATCAACGGAGGAGACCTCTAGAGTTTCAGGAAGGTAATCATGTATTTTTGAGGGTGACGCCTACAACTGGGGTAGGTAGAGCGCTGAAATCCAAGAAGCTTACCCCTAAGTTTATTGGGCCATACCAAATTCTTAAGCGTGTAGGTCCGGTGGCGTATGAGATTGCTTTGCCTCCAAACTTGGCCAACCTTCATAGTGTATTCCATGTGTCTCAACTGAGAAAGTATATGGCTGATGATTCACATGTTATCACACCAGACGACATTCAACTGAAGGATAATCTTTCGTTTGAGGTCCTTCCAATGAGTATTGGTGGTCAATCCAGTAGACTTTTGAGAGGCAAGGAAATCCCATTGGTCAAAATAATTTGGAACAAGAAGACTGGTGACGCTACATGGGAGCGAGAGGATCAAATGCGAAAACTCTATCCTGAACTTTTTGCATCTGTCTAGTTTCGAGGACGAAACTATTTTAAGGGGGTAGGTATTGTAATATCCTTTATTTTAATTAATTAAGTTGAACTCCATATTCTTAATTTAACCACCAATAATGTCTAATTTAACGTGATCATGATAAATAAATAAACCAAAATTTAAGAATTTGTGTCTTACCATGGTTAACATTTAATAAATTAAGTTGAATGAATATATTAGATAATCTTAAAGTTAAGAGCAAGTGTGTTGTTGTTGTACCTTTAATTTAGATTCAAATATATATATTAGTTATTATAAAATATAATCATACGTGGTGTTGTTATTTTATGAGTTAAGTGTTAATGAAAATATTATTAATTTATTTACTTGATTGATTAATCAATTTATCGTTAATATTAATGATATGAGTGAATTAGCAAAATATGACAATATAATATTATTATTATTAATAATGATAATAAGGTGATGTTGATGATTTAGTGTCATATGAATAAAATAAATTTAATAGTATAGATTGAATCTTGTGTGGAATATTATAGGCCAGACAAATAATAATAGTTAGTAATGTTATAGTTATCGGTGGATGCTATTGGCTTGGTTAACGGTCATTATAATTAAAATGCTTAGTCTTCAATTTTGCTATCTTTTAGCATTAGATTAAGGATGTATATACGGTAAGCAGTTGGTAAGTTAATAATTGGAGGAGAAAAAATAGCAGTACGTGTGTGCATCAGTGAGAGAAAAAATAAATTAAATTGTTAACTAAGTGGTATTGGTTCCTAAAGATGTGGGTGATTAACTCAAGTGTGAATAGAAAAAGTCAATTTTAACCGGTGTGATTCTAGTCCTCTTTTCTCTGCACTTTCAACTTTATAAAAATACCCCTTAGTTTACACACACACACAAAAAAAACAATATCCAGTCTAGAATTTTCCAGTCCATAAAAGATACACCACAAAATAGTCAGATTCTCCTCACTAACGAATATTTTGTGCACTTCAATAGTACAAAATAATTCTCAACCTTAAAGAAGGATTAAGCATTCGACCAACCAACTGTAGGATATCAAAACTCGGTGTTGTTAAAGGAAGCGTCTAAGGTAAAGACTTTTTCCCCATACATTCATGCTATATAGGATATGTCATAGAATAATAGTGAAACTTTTATTTATATTGAAAATTTAGTAACTCTGACATAAAGAAAAAAAAAGAGAACAATAATTAATTGATATACATCTTGACTCGGTACATCTATATATTATATATAATTAATTGCGTATCTAATTTAGTCATGTTTTCATTTTCGTTTAGCTATATATCTTTGCATTGCCGTAAGTTAATTATAATATAATTGTGGCTCAGATAATTTGTGTTCTGTTCAGACTATTACACATGACAATATGCTCATGGAATGTTTTTAGTGCGCATGGAAGAAAAAGAAAATTAAATGTTACTAATGAAAAACAAGGATGCACTTTGTGTAGCTAATGGGCGAATCCTCGGTTGGTATCTTACGTCACTCACGGTCATATATATATATATATATATATATATATATATATATATATATATATATATATATATATATATATATATATAGAATCATGAACCTCATTTAAGTGAACCAGGAATAATAAAATATAAAATAATTATAATTTATTTGGAATAAATTAAGAGAAATATACATATATGGAAAATTAAGTTACTAGGAAGAATATGGGTTAGTGTTTTTGCATTATTGAGATACATGCATCATGTGGAAATTGTTAGCATAGTCACTATGTTTTGTCGTTGTGGTAAATTCAATGTTTTTCGGGCCTTTGTGGCAGGAGCCTTTGTGGCAAGTTTGACGCTTTTCGGGCCTTTGTGGCATGAGCCTTTGTGGCAGTCCCCATTGGAATGGGATTATTTTACTTATCCGGATCATTTGTGTCTCATATAGTAGTATCAGTCACATTGCATTTCATATAAAATAAGTAATCACATAAAAATAAAATATTAATTATATTTATATTTCTGAAGTTTTATTATTGGTTTATGATATTTTCTTATCGTGAGTGTGATTCAATATGGATATGGAATTTGACCTTTACAATTAATATTTTAGGTACTCAAGGAGAAAGGCATGATTGAATGTGTTGCTTGAATCGCGTGCGGGGAAGAAAACAGGGTTTTGCAAAATTAGCATTTTATTTAATAAGGGAAGAATGCCACTTTATTTCACTTATTGCTAGCATCCAAACTAGTTTAGAAATATGAATATTGATTTTATTCTATTAGGGATTTTCCAACTATCTCTAAATTTTATTAATTCTATTATTCTCTAAATTTTATTTCAGTTATCGTTATAATTATTCAATTTTATAAAAAAAAAATAGCTGAAATTTTGATAACATCCATTAAATAATATCTATAAAAAAATCCGGGATGTTACAATGTCACAATAGAACAATTCGATAGTATTGTTGCAAACATTACCGCTTGTAACAATCTGAGTTTCTGTGATGCTGATCTCCCCGAGGAGGGAAGAGACCACAATTTGGCACTTCACATATCTATGAGCTGCCAGGATGATGCCACGTCTAATGTGCTGGTAGACACTGGATCATCACTGAATATGTTGCCAAAGTCCACTCTAGCTATATTTTCATATCAGGGGCTTCCCATGAGGCAAAGTGGATTAGTGATAAAAGCTTTTGATGGATCCCGCAAAACGGTGATTGGAGAAGTTGAACTCCGAGTCAAGATTGGGCCAAGTGATGTCCAGATCACTTTTCAGGTCATGGATATCTGTAAGACCCCAATTTTGACCCTAAGATCCCTCATGGTATCATAACATTGCATTTGCATTGCCTCAAGGATCATAAGCATCTTGGTTCCCTTTACCTTTGGGTAGGGCCTCTTGTGAGTGGTTTGAGATCACCAGACATGCTTGAATTGTATATCATTGCTTTTTTTATTTTGTTTACTAACCAAAAGCAAAAAATATGTCACTAACATCCGTTGTTTGTAGCTTAAGCAATCACAAGGTCAAGAGCTTCAAGGAGATCCTTTGTGCAAAGATATGGTCAAGAGAAGATGAAAGCAAGCATGGCAATGGTTCCCAAAGCTCTCATCCATCAAATATGCCTCCCAAGGATCTCAATTCATCATTTTGATCAAAGCAAGTCAAAGGGTTTGATGTTTGTTCCCCAAAGAAACCCTAATTCATCTGTGTGCCACAGTGCTTTGCTCTTGAAGCAACCTCAGCCTATGATCAAATAAAATCAAGGGAAGTTCTTTAATTCATCATTTCATGCATATTTGAGCTTATTTGAGTGTCCTCAATCATCAATTCATCAAGAGATGACTCATGGACTTGAGAAGTTGATCAGTCAATTCATCTAACTATTTTGAAATACACTGAGACCTAACTTTTTATGTGTTGGTCAAATGGAGATGATCCCAAAAACAAAATGTTCTTAAGGAAAATATGAACAACTTTCATGTTCATCAAAAATTGATTTGAAGCTTGGAAGGTCATCTCCCATTCCAATACATTATAGGTCATTTTGACTGAAACCCTAATTTGGGTCAACTTCTGAAGGACATAACTCATTCATTATTTATGATTTTGAGGTGGGATCAAATGAATTGAAAATCTTATGATGTCTACTTCAAATGTTATGTTGAACAAAATTTCAAAATCTCAACGGAAATACATGTGATAATGCAAAACATTATAGGTCACTTTGGACCAAATCCATTGAAAGTCAAAAAAGTCCAACTTCAAGTTCCCATAACTCTTTCATCAAAAATACAAATCATGCAAAATTTAAGTCCATTTTGATTTTCTGGAAGAGATCTACAAATTTTATGTTGGAGGTTTTTTCATTTGAGGATTGCATCATTGAAACAGAGGGGCTTGAACATTGGCCAAATTTAGAAACTTTGCCTTTACATGCTTTGCACCTTGCACCTTAAACTCAAATTTCACCAATTTCCACACTTCAAATGGATTTTTGCCCAACATAACAATTTTCCTTACATCAAAACCTTTCCAACCATTACTCACATGATCATGTTTGGATTTGGCAAATAGCATTTTCGAAGAGGGGAAGTTTTTGGTTCAATTATGCATAACACATCACAACTCCATGCACCAGCCAATTCACTCCAAGCTACGCGTCCAAATCATCTCACCGTCATTTCAGATTGCATTTGGCATTGAATTTGGGCCTTTTGTATGATCATGCAAGCCCATGCAAGGGATATCCAATTCCATGCACACAGATTGAACCACACTTGCCTTGCCTGTCCCTCTATAAATAGAAGCCTCACTCCATTTAAATTCCATCCATGAATCAACCTGAAATGCTGCTGAACTGAAAACTGAACCTCTCATCAAAGAAGCTATTTCACTTTTCTTCAATTTTTTCAGATCTAAAATTCAACTACATCTGGTTGAATCTTTGGATCTAAAGCTTCTAGACATTCATCATTTAGTCCATTGCACTTCTGTTTTGCCAAAGGAAGCAAGGAAGCAATCTCAAATCTCCAGAATCCAAGGTTGTTCTTCAACTGGTTTTTTCTTCGAAACTCATCATCTATTGATCTATTTGCTTGGATATTGTGGTGGCTGAAGTCCTCTCAATAGAGGCATCATTACTGTGCATTTAATTTTTGAAATCCATCAAGTTCTCATGAACATCACAGAATTTCCATCTCTGATTTCTCTCAATATAGAGATCTAGAGTGGAATTGAGTGATACAGGGATGATGTACAACATCCCAGCTTTCCAATAATGTATGGATCATGTATTTTGGTTAAGCTTTTGAAACCTGCAAATGTCACCGGATTCTGGCTTCTCACCGGAGAAGAAGGTGGCTCCGGTGGCCGTTCCTTTTCCAGATTGATTGTGAGCCACACGATGCGTTTTCCAGATTTGTTCCTAGCGCTCCAATGTTATAACTTTTATTTAATTTCCATGTGGCTCATTTGACTGGAGTGTTTGGTGCGCGCGCATGCCATAGCCGTTTGATGATCCAGCTCAATTAATGAGCTTAGATTCAACCCGTGTGGATTTTCCATATTTTCCAATTTCTGATTTTATTTTCTTTATTTACTTTTAGTTCAAAAAATCATATCTCTTTTATTATTGGTCCAAAAAATATGGGACCAATTGCATTCTTCTCCAAATAACTTCTAGTTTCTAATTTTGATTTTTAATATTTTTTATTTTGTCATTTGATATTTTTTGTGAATTTTATCTTTTCTGGTTATTTTTATTTCATTTTTAATAGTTTTTGATATTCAAAAAATACAAAAATATTTTCCTAACCTATTTGAATGATGATGGATCTATGAAAAATATTCTCATCAATTTTTTAATTGATTTGAGATTTATTTGAGATTTTAGTTCAATTAGGTTATTTTTATTCATTTTTAATTGATTAAAAATAGTTTCTGACTTTTAAAAAATGCTAAAAAAAATTGTCAAACTTTGTTTGACCTTGTTGAACTTGGGATAAATCACTTGGACCTTTCAAGGTTAATTTGAAGTGGTTTTGAAGTTTGACCTTTCTTTTATTTTTAATTCAAGTTTATTTTAATATTGAAAAAGCCAAAAATATTTTGTTTATTGTTTAACCTCCAATTTTCATCTCATTTCTGATTTCTCATTGTTTGACTTTGACTTTCAATGTCATTTGGTCAATACACATGGATTGGTACATTTTTATTTCACCTTATGCATTTTAATCTTTCCATTTCCTTATCCATTCTTCATCTCTTTCTTCTTCTTTCTTTTTTTCTTTTTGATTAATGAGTTGAAGGTTGATAAGTTAGCATTGATTAGGGAGACTTAACCTTCCTTGATTCAAATCTAATTCATCTTGATCAATTGATCAAGTGAATGGCTTTGCATTAAGGATAGGTTGTTTCCTAAATCATGCAAAAGACTTAAACCAATACAAGATCAATTTTCTTCTTCTTTTTGGCATGGCAAGTTGTTGGAACTTGGTTCACTAATCAAGACTTCTAACTTATGTTGTTGCCTACATTATTATTGATCGACCTCAGATAGTTGTGACTTCTACATAAGTCCAATTACGATTGCTTAACATAGCGCTAAATTTTGCCTTATGGCACACTAACTATTGACCACTAACAATTAACATTTACTTTATGCACTTTACCCTTATGTAATTTATCATTCTTGCACATCTTATTCATTTGCTTCTTTGTTTGCTCATTGGAGCACATGTTTATGTTAATGCCATTTTCCTTTTGCCCACTTGGGTATATAATTATGTATATATCTTTTGTGCTTGTGTTTGTCTGTTTGTTGTGAACCAAATGCAAAGAATTGGACAAAATGGACTTAGACTTTAGGACCTTACCCAAGCAAATGGAATTTGAAGAGCAACTAGGCATTGGGCCTTTAGAGTGCTATAAAAGCCAAAGAGCAACTAGGCATTGGGCCTTTAGAATGCTTAATATTGAAGATGACATTGAAAGGACCATATTCTAAACTCCCTCTTGTCCATTCTTTGATTGTATTATAGAACCTTTTGATGTGTGTTTTCTTGTGCTATGAATTCCAACTTGAGCCTAATTGAGGAACCATTACCATGAGCTTCTAAGAGAGAGAGAGATCCAAGATGCATTGCGGAGTCTTTCCAAGAGTTCATTTGATTGTTGATTGCTTGAGTTTATGCTTGTGATTGCTTATTCCAAAGGATGGGAGCTACTTGGATCATCAATATGATCTCATAAGAGGAACTCTCTTGTGGTTTTGTTTCTTATTCTTTACCTTTTTCTTTGTTTAGGACTTAGCCATTCTTCTTCTTCTCTCCACTCTAACCCAAGCCAAAACTGTTTGTGCAAACATTTAACACTTCTTTTCAAACATTAGAAACCTAAGCCTTATGCTTTTGATTTTCAAACTTTCTTTTCATAATAATTATTTTGAATTGAACTTCTAAGTCAACTTTGACCAAAATTTGTACATACTTTTCATTGGTAAATATAACCCATTCAAATGCTTTTGTGGTTTCAATGGCCACTTTCTTAATCAAATTTTATTCATAACCTTTAGCTATTAGGTTTGAGTTATCCTTGAGGTAGATGTAATACTCACCTATATCCTTAGTGATGGACAATGAGTCTTCCATGCTTATTATAGAGTTAACCCCTCACTAGCATGTTGAAGTTATCCTCACATGGTGGATTTGTGGTTTTTGGTTGAGTTTTCTCACATGGATAACAAAAGACCTTAAGGCTTTTGGACCAATCAATTCACCAACTCATTTTGAGATTTTTACCCCGAACTACGAGGTTTTAATCCTAATCTTTTTTAAGATGGTACGTAGGCAATGGGTTTATCCATCCAAACGCAAAAAATGTAAATAAACTTGTATATTCTCTTCTCATCTCTTCAATCATGTTTGCACAAACAAATTTGTCACAAAACACCAACCTTACAACAAGTATGAAAAGGGCTCCCTAAGAGTACCTAGGATGTTTTGGGTGCCTAACACCTTACCATTACATAACCAACCCCCTTACGCAGATCTCTGATTCTCTTTTACTAGTTTTTGATTTGATAAAACTTTTAGGTTTTTGTTCGCTTTCTAACCATTCCTTTGGATAAATAGAAGTGCGGTGGCGCCTCGAATTGTATGCTTACTTTTGATTTAGTCAATAAATCTAAAGGTAACGAATACCCCGCTACAGAAAAGTGGCGACTCTGTTGGGGAATTCGTCTATTTGCCCAGTGGGTTTTGCCAACTTTTCATATCTGTTGTGTTGTATTGTATTGTTTTGTGACATATTTTTGCGCAATTTGGGATTACTGTATTGTATGTAATGATTGATTTGCTTGATATTAATTCCTTGTATGCTTGGTGATCTTTGTGAGATGAGTTCTATACCCGAACTCGAGTGCACTTAGGATAGGAGAATGGCATAGTCTTGTTGACTTGTGTGGAGTTATTCCTTAGCAAGTTGACTTGCATGTCCATTCACTTGGTGGAGGTCATGTTGGGATTAATAATGTCACACAAGTAGTTGTGGTTAGACATTACTCTTTCCAATATAGACCTTAGAAGCCAAGGACCTTAGTTTACCAAGCCCATCTTGGCCTATTCTTAGGATGTAGTGCGAAATTCGTTCAAGTGTATGATTTGATACGATTGTTATGCGATACTACACTCGTAAGAGTCTCTCTTGAGAATATTTTTGGAATACGAGTAGTCGTTTCTCCGATAATATCCGAAGGATGGGATGATGACTATGGGAACCTCTTGTAGAACATGTTTGGAAGGTTTAAACCTTAGTACACTCCCTTTGGGTGGTTCTTAACCAAGACTACATGCTCGTGACTCGCAACAAACCCTTGATTCGTGGTTGATCCGTTCATGTATCCTTAATATCAATGGAACTTTGGTGTTGATAAGGTGTAAACCATAATCCACCAAAATGGATGATTGATATTAAGGATAATATGATCTATCCCATGACCTTTGTTTGGTGTGCTTTGCTTGATCCTTGAGTGTGATTGTTGCATTCATGCATTCATGCATCCATATCATCAATAATGAAGAAAATATTCAAGGAACCTAAGAGGTCTATTTGCAAATTTTCAGACATGGAAAGACAAAGAAGGAATACAAAGAAGTACAGTTTCAGACAACCAGATTTGAAAGAGTTAAGGAATATGACATCCTATGTACTAGATCCCTTGGGTTTCAAGGCTCGTTTTGGGAAGCTTCTTCCTCTTCTGACTACTCAGGTGGATGAAGGATTGATGAGTGTATTGGTGCAGTTTTATGATCCCTTGTACCGTTGCTTCACGTTTCCGGACTTCCAGCTCTTGCCTAGACTTGAGGAGTATGCCTACCTCGTGGGTATACCGATTCTAGACCAGCTACCGTTCAGTGGCTTGGAGAGTGTTCCTACTTCTCAAGAAATAGCAGACATGTTGCCCATAGACGAATCTCTGGTTGGTGCTCATATGACTACCAAAGGTGGAATTCAAGGTCTCCCTTCTGAGTTCCTCATTGCTCAAGCTACTATGTATGGGAAGGCCATGAGTGAGGACGCCTTTGAGGCCATATTTGTACTTCTCATCTATGGGTTAGTGTTGTTCCCCAACATCTTCTCTACTCTTAATCCCGTCCCAACTCTGTTGGGTGACACTTATTTCTATTTGCATATGAGGAATGCAAAGGGTGGTGGTGCCATTGTGTGTTGTTTGCCTCTGTTGTATAAGTGGTTTATTTCTCACTCACCGCAGACGGTCGCCTTCAAGGAGAACAAGGGATGTCTACAGTGGTCCACGAGACTTATGTCTCTCACTAATGATGATATCTTTTGGTACAACCGTGTGTATGACGGTGTGCAGATTATCGACTCTTGTGGTTAATTCTCCAATGTGCCTCTTCTTGGTACATGTGGTGGGATTAACTACAACCCTGTTTTGGCACGTCGTCAGCTTGGGTTCCCCCTAAAGGATAAACCTAATAACATTCTGTTAGAGGGTGTGTTCTTTTAGGAGGGTAAAGATCCCCAAAACTTTAAGGGTAGAATGGTCCGCGCTTGGCGCAAGATTCATAGGAAAGGAAGGAGTGAGTTGGGCCCTAAGAATTGTGTCGCTTTGGAGCCTTACACCACTACTAGAATAAGTCATTTTAGCCTCCTAGTTTAGAGTCGGCCACCGACACGGACACTAATAGTGTCGGCTAAGCCTACACTAACGGACTCTATCAAGGTACATCTTTTAAGACAAGTTATTTTTTTATCAGTGTCGGCAAAACCGACTCTACTTGTTATGTTATCTTTGCAGAATGTTTAATTAATTTATTTAGAGTCGGTGAGACCGATTCTATCTAGTAGCATTATTTTTTAATTACTATTTATTTACTTAGAGTCCGCTGAGCCGACTCTACTCTTATTTTATTTATTAATTAGAGTCCGCTTGGCGGACTCTATGGAATTTTCTATTTCGGACCAAAAATTACGCGACAGCTTATTTCCCTCTTTCCTTTTCCCTCGTCATTTTTCACTCTCCCTCCATTTCATTTCACAAAACCAAAACCCTAATTCCATGCTAATTCGTGAATCCCTTTTTTCCCTATTTCGTGAACCAAATGAGGAGAGTCTGGATCAAGAAACAATTAACTCTATCCTTTGTTCTAACAAAGGCGTTCTCCATGTTTTTCACTAAGCCAAAGGTTCCGCCGCCCCGGAAATTGCCTCTGGCAGTGGCGAAGGTCAAAACCTCCAAATCAACATATCAAATTGCTCGCCTTGACTCATCTTCCACAATCTAAAATCTTCTTCCTCTGATTTTTAACCAAATTCTCAAACCGAATCGAAATACCTATGAACCCTAATTCACGAATTCAAAAATTAAACATTGTGATGAAGGAATCAAAGCCTACAGTGTTAGGACTTTGATTCCTCAGGTTCGAGGCTACATGACTGCAACTTGAATCAAGGAAAAATGGAAGAAGAACGAAGAAATACTACCTACGAGGATGAGAAGTTCCCCGGTCTTGTAGGGATTGATGAAGATGAGGATGAACAAAGAACAAGCTCCACTCAGGTAACTCTGAATCTATTGCTCCTTATTCTCTCTGATTCTTTATTTTTCTTCTCCAATCTCTTTAGCCTATAGGTTCTGACTATCCTTGTTTTGTGGTTGTTGTTCTTGTGATGTGTATGAGAGATACAGAGAGTTGAGAATTTAATGAGAGTTGAGAATTTGATGAGAGTGAGAGAATTTGTGAAGAGCGATTGGTGATGATTGAAAAATGATTATGTGTAAAAAAATGATTGAATGATGATTCTGCAGTGACCGGAAATGATTCCATCCCTTAAATGATTGATGATGATGTTGATTTATAGAGTGAGAGCGGTAATAGATTTGGGTAGCTTGGGAAATCACAGTTAGAAGTTAGGGCAATGTTAACTATGTTAGTTTTTTCAGTTGAAGTTAGTTGTGATGGATAACTCTCTTAGCTTCTATTAACCTTGTTTTTTTAATTCAGTTATGATGTTAGAGTTTAAGTTAGTGTTAGTTGCACTTAGTTAGTTAGGAAATAGTTAAATTTTGTTTGAACTGTCTGTTATGATATCAATTAGTGAAGGAGAGCATTGTTAAGTTGAGTTAGTTCAGTTAGCAGGTTAGTGAAATGAAATGAAGTTGGACTATCATAGCTTGAATGGATGGTGTGATATTGGTTTAGTTAGTTATGGATAAATCTGTGATGCTATTTTGGTCTAGAGTTAGGTGTTAGTGATTAAGATTCGAGCTACTTAGTAGTTAGTTGTAGTTTTATTAACAAGTTAGCTTGTTAGTTGAAATTAGAGTTATGTTGACAGTTAGTAAAGTTAGGATGGATAATTGTGATGTTAGTTTAGCAAGCCAACTGTTACTTGTTAAAATGACCGTCAAAATGAAGAATGTTTAGAATTATGAATTTCCAATGGAGGATGTTAAAATAGCAAGCAAGTGTAACTGTTATGACTTTCCCAAAGGTTTGAATTTGGTGCAAATTGGTTCTTCCTCTTCATGCTCTTGAGTGCAGCAACTTGTCCATGTATTTATGTATGCAAAGTAGATTGTTGATAGGTTGTATGTAGGTAGTTTTAACACTTGCTGGTTTGGGTTTTTTATGGCTATGCAGAGATGCTTAAATCAATTGATATGATGGTAATTTGATGCTTAACCGACTCTTAGGGTGAACTAGTGCTTTAAATGTTAAACTGATATGTGATTGATTGTTAGCATGTATGGGACTGGTTTGATAAAACAATTAGGTTGTTAAAGGGTGAAAGCAGAGTTAGGGTTGCTATATTCTGTTTGAATTTGGTTTGAGTTAGAATGCGATTAGCTTGACTAAAAATGTTAAGTTGCAGTTATGATAATTTGTTAGTTGGAAGTTCTGTGAAATGGTGTGGGGGTATGGTTCATGATAATATGTATATCAAGTGTATGCAAATAGAAGGTTATGTACTTTTGTGATGTTAAAATGATTGAACTGTGATGTTTAAACTAGTGAAATCGAAGCTAGTTAAATGTGAACAAATTGCCGAGGCTGCAACGACCCAATTACAAGAGGCTAACGAAGCAATGCGAGCTGCAACCAAGGCTGCAAAAGCTGCTACCGAGACTGCACAAAGGATGGAGAGGGAGATGAATGCTTGGAAGGAATTTATGATGAAGAAATTTGACAGTTCAACTTTTGTATCACATTCTCATCATTATGATGACGATTTGGATGATCAATCATTAGATGAAGATTGATCTTGTACTTTTAGTAGAACGAATTAATCTCGGATGTGATTACTTTTTGTGTATGTTTTTTGAAAGTTAATGTGGGTAGAAATTTTGTAGTTTCTTTCACGAATGTTTAAGATTGTTTCCAAATGTTTTACCATAAATATGATATTGTTCGGTTGATGGAGTGGATTGAAAAAATTTGTTCGAGTGAGGTTGTCATGTTGCAACCCGACTCTAAACATCTTTATTGTCCTTTTTTGTTGACTTTAGAGTCGGTGTATGCAAGGCTAAATATTATTATAGACTTTTCTATGTTGACTTTAGGGTCGGTGACACGGACGCTATCTTTTTTTCATGAGTTTTATAAATTGACCTCAATGCCAGTCGATCGATGCATACAAAAAGCGTTGACTTTTTTTGTTGACTTTAGTGTCCGCGTTAGCCTCCGTTCCACCGATGCTACGTAGCCTCGGTGTATCTTCAGCCGACGTTACACAGTAGCTTCGCACCTTTTACTCAAGGCCCGACACCGACGCTAAACCGACGCTAACCACATATTAGTGTCTGTTTTTCCACCTTTAGCGTCCGAAAGTGGCCGACGCTAATAACTGTTTTTCTAGTAGTGCACTGCTTGGTTTAGGAAGAGAGCGTCTGAGTACCTCATGCCTTACGAATATCCGAGACCTACACCTTTGGTTATGATTGGGCCTTCAACCCTCCCTGACCAAGGAGTAGAGGAGTTGAGAGACGAAGACCGATCACGTGCTTGGATCCTAATGATGCATGGACTTCTCTACTTCCTCAGTCTTCCATGTTTTGGAAAAGGAAGTACGATCGACTCGCCAAGGAGAAAGCAGATATGGAAGCAGCCTACGAGAGAGAGGTGAAGAGGCTTCGTGTAGCTTATCTTCCTGTGTCCAGAGCTTTGGATGATTGCTTCTAGGGATCCATAAGATGTTTATTTCCCTTCTCTTTTGTATTATATTTGGTTACCAAAACTGTACTTCTTTAGTGTAAAAATGTTTCCAGATATTATTTGATGAGATATTTCCATATGTGGTAAATGTTTAATACTTCCAAAATTTGCAAATAGAACCCTAAAGTTCCTTTGAAATAAAAGAAAAAAATAATGTGCACAAGCATTGCATGCATCATGTGCATAAGCAGGTTTTGTTCCCGGTTTCTTGTCCTGTGGTCTAACTCTGTGTTCTTCATTTATTTTGAAGATAAGCTGACTCACCGGTACTACACCAGAGACAACATTTCAAGACTGATGGATCGTTTGGAACAAGAGAACCGCGAACTCAAAGAGGAAGTGGCCAGATTAAGTGCCTTGATGGAGTCATTCATGGTTGCCCAGAGCCAGTCTTCTCCAACACCTTCAACTCCTCCCTAGAGGACAGTCATCTCTGAGATTGTCTCCTCGACTGTGCCCGCAGCCAGTGCACACTTTGCTCCAACGGCCATGCCAACCGGATTCCCGTGGGGGATGCCTCCGAATTTCATGACCGAGGGTCCTGCTCCCACCTTTGCTTCTATGTCGGCATCTAGCCCGGTCCTTGCTGTTCCTCCTCCTGTCGTGCATACTCTGCCCAGAGTAGACGACACCATCTATCATTCTGAGCTGTTTGAGGGCCCAGATGTCTATGAGAAGATGGATGCTATGAACGATCAATTTCTCGAGCTTCGCAAGGAATTGAAAACTCTCAAAGGAAAAGATCTTTTCGGCAAGTCTGCTGCCGAACTCTACTTAGTTCCTAATGTAAAGATCCCTATAAAATTCAAGGTCCCTGATTTTGAAAAATACAAGGGAAATACTTTCCCTCTCAGCCACCTAGTCATGTATGCCAGGAAAATGTCGACTCAGACCGATAATGACCAACTGCTCATCCACTACTTTCAGTACAGTCTGTCCGGTGCTGCCCTGTGTTGGTACATGGGTTTAGATAGTGCGAACATCCGATCCTTCAACGATTTTGGCAAGGCCTTCGTCAAGCAATACAAGTACAATGTGGATATGGCTCCCAATAGGGATCAATTGAGAGCCATGTCCCAGAAGGACAAGGAAACATTCAAAGAATACGCCTAGAGGTTGCGAGAGGTAGCAACACAGATCGTGCCCCGCTAGAAGAGAAAGAGATGACCAAGATCTTTTTGAAGACCTTGAGTTCTTTTTATTATGAGCGGATGATTGCTAGCGCTCCTTCTGACTTCACCGAGATGGTGAATATGGGGATGCGTCTAGAAGAAGGGGTTAGAGAAGGACGTCTGACAAGAGAGGAAGGCCCTTCTGCCAAACGTTATGGGGCGTTTGCGAAGAAGAAAGATGGGAGGCACATGTTGTGACTTCTCATATGAAACCAAGAAGACCCTCTGTGAGGAGGAAGATCGTGCGTCCTGCCGGTAACTAGCACTAGGTGGCTCATATAACACCTGTCTTCAGAGATAATCAGTAGTACCAGCAACATAACAACAATCAGCAACCACATCCGCAATATCAACATCAACAACATTGTCTGCAATAGCAAGCCTACTAGCCTCGAAACAGTAATCAAACCAGCACAAGTTACGAGAGGAAAAGGGTCACCTTCGATCCTATTCTGATGACGTATGCAGAGTTATATCCCTCTTTGATATAGAGGAAGTTGATTACTCCACGAGATCCACCGGCTATACCTACTAACCCGCAGTGGTGGTATAAGCCCGAATTACATTGTGTTTACCATTCTGGTGCTCCCGGCCACGACGTGGAGAATTGTTACCCTTTGAAGACTAAAGTCCAAGACCTTGTGAGGTGTGGCATTCTGTGTTTTGAGGACGTAGGTCCTAACGTGAAAAAGAATCCATTGCCCGAGCATGAGAAATCTGTCAACATGGTCCAGGGTTGCCCTGGCAAGTACAAAGTCAAATATGTCAGTCATATTCGACAATCTCTGGTCGAAATGCATCGATTGCTATGTGATTATAGTCATTATGAGAATGACCACGATAGATGCAGAGTCTGTTCTGTTAATCAAAGAGGTTGTCGCCAGGTGCGCAAAGATGTCCAAGAAATGCTAGATGAAGGAGTTATTGAGATCCTTCAAAACAGAAATGTTGACGAAAATGCTGATGAGGTCAACGTAATTTCTCCAGTATTCCGGATCCCCGAGCCTGTTGTCATCAAATATGATGGTAGCAAGCAGAAGGTGTCTCCCGCATTAACCATTAAGCCAGCCGGACCGGTACCGACTCTTCTAAAAAGGCGGTCCCCTATCGCTACAATGTTGTGGCAGTGGAAAATGGGAAAGAGGTGTCCTTGCCTTCTTCATCTGTTGTAAACATTGCTGATGTTAGTGGTTTGACTCGCAGCGGTCGTGTATTTTCTGCACCTTCAAAGCCTTAAGCTAATGCTGATTTTGTTGAGCGCCCGATTGGGAATGTTGTGAGCACTCTGAATCCGGCACTTGTTGTTAAGCCCTCCTCTACATTGAAAACTCCTACTTATGTTGGCCTGAGTGGCAATGCGAAAGAAGATTGTGATGAGATGCTGAGGCTCATCAAGAGAAGCGAGTACAATGTTGTAGACCAGCTTCTAGAAACGCCATCCAAAATATTTGTGCTATCATTGCTTTTGAATTCAGAACCACAAACAGAGGCTCTGCAGAAGGTTTTGGATGTGGCATATGTGGATCATGACGTCACAATAGAACAATTCGATAGAATTGTTGCAAACATTACTGCTTGTAACAACTTGAGTTTTTGTGACTCTGATCTCCCCGAGGAGGGAAGAGACCACAACTTGGGATTACATATATCTATGGGTTGCAAGGAAGACGCCATGTCCAATGTGCTGGTGGACACTGGATCGTCATTGAATGTATTGCCAAAATCCACTCTATCAAAGTTGTCATATCAAGGGCCTCCTATGAGGCAGAGTGGATTAGTTGTGAAGGCTTTCGATGGCTCTCGCAAAACTGTGATTGGGGAAGTTGATCTCCCAGTCAAGATCGGACCAAGTGATTTCCAGATTACCTTCCAGGTTATGGACATTCACCCATCGTATAGCTGTCTCCTAGGCAGACCATGGATTCACGAGGCAGGCGCCGTGACATCCACCCTACACCAGAAATTGAAATTTGTAAAGAATAAGAAGTTGGTGGTAGGAGGGGGAGAAAAGGCTCTCCTGGTTAGCCATTTGTCTTCCTTCTCATATATAGATGCTGAGGATGAAGTTGGAACTCCTTTCCAAACTTTATCTATTGTTGAACCTATTGAGAAGAGAACTCCTTCATTTACTTCCTACAAAGATGCAAAGTTGGCCATTGAGCATGGTGCAACTGCTGGATTAGGAAAAATGATTGAGCTAGAAGACAACAAGTCCCGGGCAGGCATAGGTTATTCTTCTGGGGTTTCCAATACGCAAGGGTTGTTCAAGAGTGGAGGTTTCATCCACACCAATCAAGATGAGGAGGCTGCTGCCATCTTGGAAGAGGACGAAGAGGATTCTGGCAACTTCGTCATCTCTGGGGGGATCTGCAATAATTGGGTCGCTGTGGATATTCCAACAGTTATCCATAAGTCAAAGTAATGTTCATTGTGTTTAAAAACCATTCTCTCATGCCAAAAGGAGAAGTGATGACATTGTTGGCGCATAAATACAATGATATTTTCATTCAATAGATTCATGTTAAATGTTTGTTTTTCCAATTATTTTCCCTTTTTTCTTTTTGCATGAAATTGGTGATCACATAAAACCTCAAAAATAGAATAAAATCAATTTTTGCATCTGCATAATGATTTGCTTTGTTTGAATTCTAAAGCTCTTTATATCCAAAATCATTATGCAGGTTAATCAAACCCATTGAACATAGTGACCCAACACCATCTCCCAAATTTGAATACCCTGTATTTGAGGCGGAAGAAGATGATGTTGAAGAGATTCTTGACGAGATTACCCGTTTACTTGTGCATGAAGAGAAGGTCATTCATCCGCATCTTGAGAATCTGGAAACAGTCAACTTGGGGTCTGAGGATTGTGTGCGAGAAGTGAAGATTGGGGCACTCCTAGAAGAATCTGTTAAGAATGGGTTGATTGAACTGCTACGAGAATATGTTGATGTCTTTGCCTGGTCATATGAAGATATGCCCGGTCTAGATACAGATATTGTGCAACATTTCCTACCTTTGAAACCTGAGTGCGTGCCTGTGAAGCAGAAGCTCAGAAGAACTCATCTTGATATGGCAGTGAAGATCAAAGAGGAAGTTCAGAAAGACGGAAAAGTCCGGATGTGTGTGGACTATAGAGACTTGAATAAGGCTAGTCCAAAAGATGATTTTCCTCTACCACATATTGATATGTTGGTAGATAATACGGCTAAATTCAACGTCTTCTCATTTATGGATGGATTTTCCAGATATAATCAGATCAAAATGGCACCCGAGGATATGGAGAAGACAACATTCATCACACCTTGGGGAACATTCTGCTATCGATTGATTCCCTTTGGTTTGAAGAACGCCGGAGCCACGTATCAACGAGCTATGACCACCGTGTTTCATGATATGATGCACAAGGAAATCGAGGTATATGTTGACAATATGATCGCGAAGTCAAGAACGGAATTTGAACATGTAGAGCATCTGTTGAAGCTTTTTCAGCGTTTGAGGAAGTATAAGCTCCGTCTGAATCCCAACAAGTGTACATTTGGAGTCCGTTTCGGCAAGTTATTGGGCTTTATTGTTAGTGAAAGAGGTATTGAAGTTGATCCTGCAAAGGTCAAAGCAATACAAGAGATGCCTGCGCCCAAAACTGAGAAGCAAGTTCGAGGTTTTCTTGGCCGCTTGAATTACATTTCCAGATTCATATCCCACATGACTGCCACATGTGCACCGATATTCAAGCTCCTCCGGAAAGATCAGTCCCATGATTGGACCGAGGATTTCCAGAAAGCTTTTGACAGTATTAAAGAGTATCTGTCAGAGCCTCCGATCCTGTCTCCGCCCGTGGAAGGAAGACCATTGATCATGTATCTGAATGTTCTTGAAGACTTGATGGGTTGTGTCCCTGGTCAGCAAGACGAATCAGGAAAGAAAGAATATGCTATCTATTACTTGAGTAAGAAGTTCACTGATTGTGAGTCTCGATACTCAATGCTTAAGAAAACATGTTGTGCTTTGGCTTGGGCTGCTAAGCGCTTACGCCAGTACATGTTGATACATACGACTTGGTTAATATCAAGAATGGATCCAATCAAGTATATCTTCGAGAAGCCTGCTCTATCGGGGAGAATTTCCCGTTGGTAGATGTGGTTATCTGAGTATGATATTGAGTATAGAGCTCAGAAGGCTATTAAAGTTAGTATCTTGGCTGACCACTTGGCACATCGGATGATTGAGGATTATCAGTCAGTTCAATATGACTTCCCGGATGAGGAGATTCTGTATTTGAAAATGAAAGATTGCGATGAGCCTACACTCGATGAAGGGCCAGAGCCTGGTTCCAGATGGAGTATGGTGTTTGATGGCGCTGTAAATCAATATGGAAATGGTATTGGGCCAGTGATTATTACTCCTCAGGGCACATATATTCCTTTTATAGAAAGGCTAACTTTGAAATGCACGAATAATATGGCTGAGTATGAGGCCTGTATTATTGGATTGGAGGAGTGCATTGACCTAAGGATCAAGCATCTTGAGGTATATGGTGATTCGGCCCTCGTTGTTAATCAGATTAATGGTGAATGGGAAACGAATCAGCCTGGCCTCATTCCATATAGGGATTATGCGAGGAGGATTTCAACATTCTTTACTGAGGTGGACTTCCATCATATTCCTCGAGATGAGAATCGGATGGCAGATGCTCTTGCTACACTTGCTTTGATGATTGTGGTTAAACTTTGGAATGAAGTTCCCAATATCACTGTGATGCGCTTGGACAGACCGACTTGTGTATTTGCAGTAGAGGAAGTGAAAGATGATAAGCCATGGTATTATGATGTCAAGCGTTTCCTTCAGAACCAGTCTTACCCTCCTGGGGCATCTGTGAAAGATAAGAAGACTTTGAGGAGATTATCTGGTAGTTTCTACCTCAATGGCGATGTGCTTTATAAGATAAATTTTGACATGGTTCTGCTCAGATGCGTGGATAGACACGAAGCAGATCTGTTGATGACTGAGGTCCATGAGGGTTCATTTGGTACTCATTCCAATGGACATGCCATGGCTAGAAAGATGTTGAGAGCAAGCTACTATTGGCTGACAATGGAATTTGACTGCTGCAAATATGTGATGAAATGCCATAAGTGTCAGATTTATGCAGATAAGATTCATATCCCCCCGACACTTCTGAATGTGATTTCATTACCATGGCCTTTCTCTATGTGGGGAATCAACATGATTGGCATGATAGAGCCGAAAACGTCCAATGGACACTGATTCATTCTTGTAGCAATTGATTACTTCACCAAGTGGGTTGAAGCGCCGTCATATGCAAATGTAACCATGCAGGTGGTCGTAAAGTTTATCAAGAATCAACTCATATGCCGTTATGGTGTGCCAGATAAGATCATTATTGATAATGGATCTAACTTGAACAACAAAATGATGAAAGAGCTGTGTAGTGAGTTCAAGATTACGCATCACAACTCTTCTCCTTACAGACTCAAGATGAATGGGGCTGTTGAAGCTGCTAATAAGAATATCAAGAAAATTATCCAAAAGATGGTTGTCACATACAAAGATTGGCATGAGATGCTGCCATTTGCTTTACACGGATACCGTACATCTGTCCGCACTTCAACAGGGGCAACCCCGTTCTCTCTTGTTTATAGCATGGAGGCTGTGCTCCCAGTAGAGGTGGAGATCCCATCAATGAGAGTCTTGATGGAAGCCAAGTTGACTGATGCTGAATGGGTTCAAAGTCGTTATGACCAGATGGATTTGATTGAAGAGAAGAGATTGACTGCCATGTGCCATGGTCAATTATACCAGCAAAGGATGAAGAAAGCTTTTGATAAGAAGGTCAAGCCTCGTGTGTTCCGAGAAGGTGACCTTGTGCTCAAGAAAGTCTTGTCTTTCGCGCCCGATTCCAGGGGCAAGTGGACTCCAAACTATGAAGGTCCATATGTTGTTAAGAGAGCCTTTTCAGGCGGTGCTATGATACTTACAACTATGGATGGGGAGGATTTCACTCGTCCTGTGAATTCAGATGCAGTCAAGAAATACTTCGCCTAAAAAAAATGGCTCACTAAGTTGAAAACCCGAAAGGGCGGCTTAGGCAAAAATGAGCGTCTCAGTGGATTGAAAACCCGAAAGGGCGATCCAGGCAAAAGTTAGAGACATAAAAATACGAATATATGTATCCCGCTAGATTGAGTACCTCATCCTGGGGCAATCTAGGAAAAAATTAGGGATTCGGCAAGTAACTGCATCTTGACAATACTTTGTTCTACAACCGTCATCCGTAAGAGATTCTCGCTCATTCGTCATCAACCAAAGCTTCAAATTCATCGGATTCAGAATTGGTGGAGAAATGGTCATTCTGTTCAATGTAGCCCTTTTTTCCAATATATATCACCAATTTCAAATTTGTAAAGATCTATGGAGTCTTGCCATTTGCAGACTATCATTCCATCAAATAAATTTGAGCCTCTTATCCAATTATTTGCACTCTTATTTGTTTCTATTCAACAAATGGTTTACATGTTTTAATTGAAAAAATATCATTGTTTTGAATACTCGAATTTTTCATAATTTGTTTTTAAACAAAGTGAACATTCACAAATGACGAAAGGATACTTAGGAAATCTTCAATGTTCTCCCAAGGATGGTATGATCCCCAACAGAGTAAGACTTTTGTTCATATTCTACCAGGTCCTTTTGTGGTTTTCCTACCAAGCAGAGTATGTGATTTCCTTTATCTCCTCGGATGAATTCCCCAGTAGAGTTGCTTGTGTGGTAGATTTTATCGATACAATAACTCCTGTGCCTAGCTGGAATGACTGATGTTCATCCCCCTGCAGAGATCTTTGCTTCCTGGTATCTCTTGCCCTCATAAGATTGGATATTCTCCGGTGAACCTGGTTGTCTCTCTTGAGATGTAAAACCGGATGTTCGTGACCTTTGGAGCTGTTTGTGTTAGAAATGTCTGTTTGTCAGCATTCATCATACATAAACCATGCATGTGTGCATATAGTTTTCAAACATTCAGATATTCATGATTGCATTCTTTTCCATATATCTTTGTTTGTTATCCCTGCTAGTGGGTAATACGCTTCCCAAGCAGATGTCGGAGTTTGATCTCCCCATATAGAGTCAGCCCCTTAAGCAGAAAGTGTTTATCTTTCCTTTCATATTCCCGATCGAGTTATATCCTGGTGGATAATGGTTGTTTTTGTTCCTTCCCAACATATATTGGGATAGGCTTCCCTATTGAGTTATATCCCCACTGGGACGAGTCTTGATCAGTTTGCCTCTTTAGTTTGATCCTAGATTGGCCTTTTGTGACTGTTTCCTGCGCTTCCTTGTGGTAAATGAATAATTGCTCAGTAATTAATAATCATTCATCTTATCCCCGGCGGAGTCTGTGGTTTTCTACCCTTATACCGGTAGCGGTAAACCTTTTTTTTTCTTTCCCTTGCAGAGTTAACCTTTTGTTCATCATAATCGATGACGGTTACTCTTCCATGGTTTTCTACCCAGTATCCGGTAGATGTAATCCCCTACTTGACGATTATCATTATCCAATATTCGGTGTTGATATTCCCTCTTTCTTTTGGATAATTGCTCTGATTATGCAGTTTATCCCCGGCAAGTCATATTTCATGTACCGGTTGTCGGTAATGTCTGTTGCTCCCCTCGAATGGTCATCATTATATGCCTAGTTTCGGTATCCCGATGCCTTTATCTGTCGGTTGATTTATCCTTTATTAACCCAGTAACCGGTTGTGGATAATCTTCCGTGCGAGTATATTATCTATGTTCTGACGGTAATAGATAATATATCTCATACACTCTTTGGTTGAAGCCTTTTGTCTTCCCCAGTTGAGTAAGATTCATTTCCCTTTTTGGAATCGAATGTCCATCCCTTAATCGAGTTTTCTTTTTGCCCTCTTTTTGGACGATGAGTGTTTTGGGAATATTCCCCAATTCATGCTTTGGTTGGTCACCTATTATATGCCCAGTAACCGGCATCCCTGGTGTTCCCTCCTTCTGCTCCCTATTATGACTTTTGTCCCCTGTGTAGTCAGAATCCCTGAGTTGAAATATACCTTTTAGGTCTTCCTCAGACGTTTTGGATGTTTGATGTCTCTCACCCTTATACCGGTCTTAGATATTCATTCTCCCGGAGCATGTTTTTCCCTCACCCTTATACCGGTGGGATCACATGATCTCTTGTTGAGCTTATTACCCAGTAACCGGTAATACCGCATTTGTTTTCCTCAGCTGAGTCCTTAGTGGACATTCCCACCTGAGTCCAGATTTTTATCCGAGGTATCCTTTACGGATAATTTTGCTATATTGGCATATTCCCCAATACATGCATCTTCGAGTCAGTTCGAGTCCTTCCATTGATTTATTTCATGGATTCTCTCTGTGTCTCTCGGCAAGTTTTAAGTCGTGATCTGCTCACGCATTTCTATCCTTTTACTCCCCGGTAGAGTCTCTGTTCCATTTATGAGTGTGTTACTCCAGTGGATTTTCAATTATTCTTGATCTCTTTCTTTCTTTGTGGACACATATCCCCATAGAGTATTACTTTTTGCATACATACATTCGCATCATGAGGTCTCTTAGGGACCAAAATTCATCTCTTTGTTATTATTTAAGCCCATTCTACCCCGTCGAGACGAAGATTTTAACCTTCACTTCTCCGGCTAGAATGACCTGAAATAGGGGCATCTGTAAGACCCCAATTTTGACCCTAAGATCCCTCATGGCATCATAACATTGCATTTGCATTGCCTCAAGGATCATAAGCATCTTGGTTCCCTTTACCTTTGGGTAGGGTTTCTTCTGAGTGGTTTGAGATCACCAGGCATGCTTTAATTGTATATCATTGCTTTTCTTATTTTTTTTACTAACCAAAAGCACAAAAATATGTCATTAACATCTGTTGTTTGTAGCTTAAGCAATCATAAGGTCAAGAGCTTCAAGGATATCCTTTGTGCAAAGATATGGTCAAGAGAAGATGAAAGCAAGCATGGCAATGGTTCCCAAAGCTCTCATCCATCAAATATGCCTCCCAAGGATCTCAATTCATCATTTTGATCAAAGCAAGTCAAAGGGTTTGATGTTTGTTCCCCGAAGAAACCCTAATTCATCTATGTGCCACAATGATTTGCTCTTGAAGCAACCTCAGCCTTTGATCAAATACAATCAAGGGAAGTTCTTTAATTCATCATTTCATGCATATTTGAGCTTATTTGAGTGTCCTCAATCATCAATTCATCAAGATATGACTCATGGACTTGAGAAGTTGATCAGTCAATTCATCTGACTATTTTGAAATACACTGAGACCTAACATTTTATGTGTTGGTCAAATGGAGATGATCCCAAAAACAAAAATGTTCTTAAGCATAATATGAACAACGTTCATGTTCATCAAATATTGATTTGAAGCTTGGAAGGTCATCTCCCATTCCAATATATTATAGGTCATTTTGACTGAAACCCTAATTTTGGGGCAACATCCCAAGGACATAACTCATTCATTTTTTATGATTTTTGAAATTCTGGCGTAGTCAGAGTTCAGATGTTCTACTCCAAGTAATGACATCTGATCCAACATTGTTACTAATACAGCACGACAGTTATACAAATTAAAACCCAGTACTGATATGCACACATTCACAGATGTCACGACATCTACTACTATATCACCATAGAATGGAAGAACACCCAGTTCTGTCCATCTGGTACAAAGACACAACATAGATCAAACATAGCACTTACTTCTGTTGAGCCTGCACAGTTATCAGCATGATGTCTCAACATTGATTTGAACATCACCTGTTACAGCGTTACATGTTGACCTTATTTTATAACAGACAGAATTATAACGTGCAGAAGGTAAAAACACAAGTAATTGTTAACCCAGTTCGGTGCAACATCACCTACTCTGGGGGCATACCAAGCCAGGAAGAAGATCCACTATCAGCAGTATTAATTCAGAGTTAAACTCCCCCGTTTACAACTCTTCACTTAGTCCCTACCCAATGCAATCTGTACCTAGGAACTCCTAGATAGAAACCTCCAGTTTCCATTCCTATCACTTCAATTACAGTGTAATGCTAAACAACTTGAACTTGCTTCACAGCTTCGTTCAAGACCATAACAAACTCTTACCTACAGGCTTTGAGTTACAAATAATCTCAAGCTTTCGAGCACTGAGAAACACATGGTAACCTTCCCACAGGTTGGGAGGTTTACCGCACACACACCCCTAATTTTACCTTCTTTTTGGCTTACAAAACCTAGGTTACAATCTGCTATTTATAACCTAAACACCCAACTAAATTTGGGCCTTGTACTTGTATTTCCTAAAATTAAGGTTAGGCAAGTTAACCTAATTTCCACATATTAGGGTGCTAACAAATAGACTATTTGTTAGGTTCATTAATTGTAGCTCAGTTGTTAGTTTCCTGGATTTTAGCTCAGCTGTTGGGTTCCTGAAGAATAGCTTGAGAAAAATACTGAAACAGAAAAACTAATCATCCTACACTTTAGCATATGGTGTCAGGAATGAATGTCACAACATTCAGTTTGACGTCCAGAACATAGACCATGTGCTAAGTCTATTATTTTCCTGAAAAGAGACTGTACTAAATGATGTACTGTAAAAGACCAACCAGTCTATACTTCAGTATCAGCTTACAGTAATAAATGTCATAGCCTCCAGTTTGACATTTAGACAATGAGTCTTATGCCAGGTCTGTTATCCTCCTGAAGAACAGACTGAACTAAATACTGAGCTGAAGTAGAAAAACCAACCTGCCTATTATTCAGTATATGCTGTCACTGATGAATGTCATAACATCCAGTTTGACAATCAGACAGTAGGCCTTATGCCAGGTTTGTTATTCCCTTGATAAACAAACTGAATTAAATACTGAGTTATAACATATAATCAACTATTCTATACCTCAGTATCTGCTGTCAGGGATGAATGTCATAACATCTAGTTTGACATTCAGTAAATCATGTATTAGCTAAACCTGCAGCATACTACTCAAGTATGTCATGACATCAGTCAAGACATCAGAGTACAGTTAGATGTTTTAACATAAAATGCAGCCAATCAAACATCTACAAAGCATGTCATGACATCAGTCAAGACATCAGAGTATAGCGAGTGTTTTACCATAAAATGCAGCCAATCAAACATCTACAAACTCCCCCTTTGGCAAATTTTTGGCTAAAACAACTTGGCATCACAACAGAGTTCACAGCAGCGGAAAACACACATCTAGCAGGGAAATTTACCTAGCTAATACACTCAGAGCAGCAACACACTCAACACACATAGAAGTTAAATAAAAACTTCAACAACAACACACATACAGAATGCACACAACAACACACTCACACTCATAGGAGTTGAACATCAAGCTGCAGCACAACCTCTAGATTAGAGGATCTTCAATATCTGTTCAAGCACATAGCAAATCTGTTGTTCTGGGGCACCATAGGTGTTACTCCCCCTTTTTGTCAAAAATGTTGCCAAAGCAACACTTAAAATTACATACCAAAATAAAGTAGAATTACACACAAATGACAGAAACACAATCTTGATCTTACTTCTCAACCTTGATCAAGACAACATCCACTTGATCTTGCTTCACAGCTTTGATCAAGTAGACACACACTTTTCCTTCACAGCCAGTACACCCATATCAGATGCCATGTGTAGCACCTCAAATTTGCACCCCCCAGTCATGCATTCATTTTCATTTTTAGGTCATTAGCATTACATTAGCATTACATCTTGCAGTGCATCATTGCATTCCACATTGGCATCAAGAGGATTCATCTATGCAAAGAGAGCAAGGTTTTCCTTGAGATGAAGGCCACATGGCTATTCTAGAAAGAGTTATAAGAATCAAGGTTCATTTTGAAGCAACTTGACCAAGTGTTAGAGGCTCAAAAGTCATCAGTGCATTTCCAGGTCATCTGGGGCCCATAAAAGTCAACTGAAAGTCAACTGAGGACTAGGAGGTGGAGAAATTTTTTGAGACACCTCATTCATGTCCAAAAGAGGTTTATTAATCATTTCAAACATCTACATTGAAGGTTTTGAAGCCAGATCAAAAGTTTCCCAAAATGGAAAGTGACCTGTAATTTCAAGTTTCCAAAAATGGCAAGTTTTTGGTCCACATTCAACTTGACTTTCCAACATGAAAGAAGGTTCAAATGAAATTTTATCCAACATGAAAGTTGAAGATCTTTCTCTCCCATTTCCAAAACATCCAAGATCATGAACATCTGATGAATGTTTGAGGAGTTATGGCCAAATGATTGCAAAGTGTGCATGGAATTTCCAAGAGCCATAACTTTTGATCCAAAGCTCCAATTTGAGTGCCTCTTTTTGCATTATGCTCCTTATGACTCATATTTTCCAAATCCAACATTTCATTGCATGAAATTTAATCATATAATCATTTGCCCATTCACGTTCATTTTGGAGGGAAAATGCCAAATTCGAATTTGGTTGATCATATGAGTTTTTTAACCATTCCAACATGTGCATGAGATGATTTTAAGTGATTTTGAGCATGCACATGGTACTGTTCACGTTCTTTCACCATGCATAGGGTGCATTTTACCAATTTTGCACTACACCTCATTTTGCATTAAAATTTCATTAGCCAAGCCTAAGTATCATTAGCAAAGTAATTAGCATGTGGTATAAAGCCTTAATCATAACAGAAATTTCATTCTAACACATTCTAGATCTAGATCACATTTTCCCTCCATTTTTCTCTCAATTCAAAACAGAAAATTCTTCACATAAACACTAATTTTCTTGGTAGATTCATGATCCTGGTGCAGTTTGGAGCAGGAATCAACCATTACTTTGTCCAATTCGTGCCAAAATCATGCATGCTCAAAGCTTGAAGATGGAGATGGATCTTGAAGATTGAGCTCGATTGAGGTGGTTTCAGCTGCTATCTTTCACATCAAGCTTTAATACACGAGTTGAGGAGAATATTTGGAGTTGGAGAAGCCTTGAATCCACTGTTTCCATTGACTACTCTTCAAGAGGCCAGAAATTCGAACCTCATTATTCTTGATTTTATTGCCATAATATTGTAGAGCTTTGATTGCTGATCATTCTGATATAAAATTCATGGAAAACGAATAAGAATTGCATGAGATATGTTCATTTAAAGTTTGATGCATGATAATGTTTTCATTCGATTCTCATGATTCATGAAGAATTAGGCCTAGATAATGTTCGATCTGTGTTCCTCATTGAATAAGCCTTCGAATGATGTACATATGGCGCAATTCTGAAAACATTTCGTCGCATGCTACTGTAGCACCTCCGTCTTCATGAAGAAGACGGTGGAAACCACCGCTCCCTCTGCCGCGCTAGGGTTTCTGGTTTGAGCGCTGGGAATTCACTGTTCCAATGCCTTGAATGTCCAGGTCTCCCGTTCGATCCCGCGTGCGTGCATTTTTATTTTCCCCCTAATTCCACTGTTGCCTCCAAACGCAGCGTTTAGTATGATAAGCGCTTGCATATGACCTGGCCTCGGTTCGATTCCTAGTGAACTTGTTTGGATTTTCAATTTGTTTTATGCTGAAAGCGCTTTTAACCATAAGGACCAGAGCTCGAATCCTCCATGATGACATGTTCCAATTCATTTTCACATGATATTTCCATGGCTATTCAACATTATTTCATTTTTTGTACATTAACTCAAAAAATCATAAAAAATAGAAAATTAGTCCAAATAATTCCAAATTTTTTTCTACATGTTCATTGGAATGTCTTCTATTTTATGATGTGAATTTCTGGATTTATGGACTTCTGGATTTTTGAATGTGATTGCCTATTTGAACATGATGTAAAATGTGACATGTTGTGCCAATTCTTTTGTGAAATGCTCATACATTGTCCAATTGCCATGAAATTTTATATGCTGATTCCTAACATGATGCATGATTTTTGAGGCTTGGTTGTGCATTTTTATCATTTTCCATCTCTGTTTTCGGCACATGAATGTTAGGTGTGACAATGTGTGTCACACAATTTGATGTTATACTTGTACATTTTCATTCCCATGTCAATTGAGCTTTTCTGATCCTAATTTTTGGCATGATGATTGTGTTTAACATGTAGTATGGACATAAAAAATTTCATGATCATTTGATTCATTTCTGTTTTAATGTGGAATTTCTATGTTTAACATCCAATTGTGAACACCCTGGTATGCCTTTGCCTTAGCATGATCATTAGATGGATTTGCCTTAGGATGTGAGTTTGGTCCTTTTTAGGGCATGTTTTTACTTGAATAAATGTGTTTCATGTTGAATATTGGTTGCTGTTTTGACTTTTTACTTTGCCTTTGACCCTAGCCTTGGTGCTAGTGGTTTGTACTCATCTTTTGAGTTTTGCATTTCAGGTTCAAAGCTTCTAGTCCTAATGGCTTATGTTGATCTCATGACTTGAGATGCAAATTCTTTGTCCACTAACCTTTGTTGTGTGTAGGTTCATTAAGTGTGGTGGAATTCCTTGAATGCTTGCACATAGAGCATGACTTGTGTACATATTGTAACACTGGTTGACTGTCTGTTTGGTTTGTCTGAATGTGAATACTGACTTGTTTGACTTTCTTACAGGTACTTTAGCCGCTTTAGCTCATTGCTTGAGCTTTGCTTTGCTTGTGGTTGACATACCACCTAGGTAATCATCCTCTAACTCCATGTAGTCTGGAAGCCCTGTCGTTTCTGTTTGGCAGGCATTTGGCTAAAGTCCTCCTTTAAGAGGCAATGTCTGTGATTGTTTACTTTTGTGCCATGTACTTCAAGTCCTCCTAAGTGAAGAGGCAATTGGCAGATAGAAGGGATTAGCAATCAATCCCCTGCTAATCGTTTGAGTCGTCCATTATGCTCGCACTACGTGCTGATGCTCTTGGACACGTCCCCCAGATCTTGTATAGTGTCAGTCATGTGGAGTAGGGTCCCTCATTCTGGATCCCCACACCTTCATTGATTCAAGCTCACCCAGGCTCGGGTTAAGAGATATGAGGTCTTATCCTCATTACCTTTCATTTGCTCACCCTGACGGTCAATGTCAGTGGTTAAGAGCCCTCAGACACCCCTTTCAGTGCCGGCTTGTTTGTCGAGGTTGATATGACCCCTTGACTAAAGCCCAGCCTTGTATGAGCCTCTTGTTTGCGTATAGAGCGTGATGATTGCATTTCATGTGTTTGCATTTGTTATTTGTTTTGTTCATTTGGAGTCCGATGTAAGCCCAGCGATTGGCATTCGGTTTCCCGTGTGTTGTTGTTTGTTTGGAGTCTGATGTAAGCCCAGCGATTGGCATTCGGTTTCCCGTGTGTTTTGTTTGTGGAGTTAGATGTAAGACCATTGATTGGCTTTCTGTTTCCCGTTTGCTTTGTGGAGTTGGATGTAACCCCAGCGATTGGCATTCCGTTTCCTATTTGTTGTGTGCTTGGAGTCTGATGTAAGTCCAGTTATTGGCCTTCGGTTTCCTGTTTGTGTTTGTGTGTTCGAAGTTGGATGTAAGAGCAGCGATTGGCATTCCGTTTCCTGTTGTGCGTTTAGTTTGACGTCTCAGCGTCTTTGTGTTGTGTTTGTTTCGGCGTGCGTTGGTCGAGCTACGAGTGCTCTGATTCTTTCTCTGGTTAGAGAAGATACGTATGCATAGGATGTGATGTCCTAGCAAGCACGTTCCTCATTTCCGCTTTCTCCGTCTTCTCTCGCCTGTGTTTTATTCCTGTGTGTGTGCATTCTTTGAGCAGTTATTCAGCAACCTTATTCTATTCTTTTAAGCGTGGATCCCGTCGAGTACGACGGACGTGAGGGGGTGCTAATACCTTCCCCTTGCGTAACCGACTCCCGATCCTAGCGATCTCTGGTCGTGAGACCATTCCTTTCCAGGTTTACTTCGAGCGTTTCCTTTCCCTCCTTTGGGATAAATAACGCACGGTGGCGGCTCTGTGTCTTTTCCCGCCGGTTGTTTTTCGCGTATGCGGCAGCTGGCGACTCTGCTGGGGATATATAAGAAGTTGACCTCTTGCTGGTCCATCTTCCCTAAGCGAGTCAATCCTAGCGCTCTCTAGGATAGTTTTGGTTACTTTTACTGCTTTATTAATTGCGTTTATGATTGTTGTGCTATGAGTGTGCACATTTGCATATATGTTTGCATGCATCATATTATCACTGTGTTGGACTCTGTACAGGTTGGTTCCTCTGATTTGGGGTGGGTGTTCTGAGTGAGGCCCAATACCCAGGCCCGAGTGTACACCTAGGATTAGCGTGGTCTCATGTCTCTTCACATGTTGTACGACATGATGCGGAGATGTGACATACCACAGCCGGACGAGGTTCAGTTGAGAGAATCCTTCCATTTGGAGTATTCCACTCAGGTTGGATTATCTCTTTTGAGCTGTTGACTTCGGTGACCGTTCTTTCCCGAATCTTTGGTTTAGATGATCTTATGAGAGCTACAACGGCACACCCGAAAGGGCAAACCCGTTGAGTATCTTTCCCGATCGTCGAAACCATTATCCGCCTTAGGATGACCTTCTTAGAATTCACCTGTGAGGGGAGGGTTTGATCCTTACAGATGCAGTTTCTGCCAGTGATGCTGTGATGGTGACTATGGATCAGTTGGATTTATGGAAGTTCACTTCTGAGACGCCGGGGTTCTGTTCGTGGTACTTATCAGCGGGTTCCGTTTATTTCGGATCTCCGGGTTGAATTTGAAGGTACCTGTTCAGAGGATTTTGTTGTCATCCATTCAGTGGTTTTGCTGTGATGATAGTGATATATCCCCCGGTTCCGTTCAGTTCAGAGACAGAATCTAGTATAGTTGATCTTCAGATGACTTGGAGGATGCACAGTGACTTGCATTCATGCATCTGCATCATTCCCATTTTGCATTCATCTGCATCTAACCCATGTCTATCCGTACTCAGGGTCCATTTTTTGATTGAGATCCTGGTTGAGAGACATCCAGATGTCAGAATGTTATTGTCAAATTATTATCCGTCTCGATGAAGCCAGAATCGAAGTACCGAATGTTCCTAGTACGGATAGACATTGCATGTGTGAGTCATATTAACCTATTTTCTATTTTGTAGGTGTCAGTATCTAACCAGGTGCACATAGCTCTTCCGCTCAGGTATCCTGCCAGATGCAACGAACCCAAGCTGATGGATCCACCCAACGCCGACATTCTCGAATTGAAAGAGATGATGAGGGAGTTGTTCAATGTTGTGCGAGGGCTCGCCTTGGGGAAGAAAGCAATCGCTGAGAAGGTGGAGAGGATTGAAAATTGGATGATAATGGAGAAAGCTCAGGGAAATGCTCCGTCGTCTGGAGTAAAGAAGCCCTCTTGTAATGGTCAGCACAAGAAGGAGGTTGAATCAAGTGGTGTGCATGCCAGAAAGGAACATGGTAGGGATCGCTACCACCCTTATGCTACTGCATTCACTATTCCTACTGGTAATCAACCCGTACAAAAGAAGCAGCAATCACCTCAACAGAGAGCACAGAAAGCTGGGTGCCAAGTGAAGAAGGGGACGATGGATCGTCAGTTTGATAAGCCACCCGTGACTTATACCCTTCTGTTTAAGATGTTGAGGGATCTTGGGTTAGTTCAGCTGAGGATATTGGTTCTTGTATGACTAAATCGGAGGCCTGCAAATTACGATGAGAACGCCTGGTGCGAGTTCCATTCAGGGGCACCCGGACATCATGTTAAGGGTTGTAGAGCTTTTAAGCATGTCGTTCAAGATCTGGTGGATTCTAAAGCCATCAACTTTGCACCGACGCCGGATGTTAATGCTGACCCCGTGCCAATGCATGGTCCTATGAGGGTGAACGTGATGTCAAAGGACGTGAGAAAGATGGAGGAAACGAAGGGGGATCAGTTAAAAACTCCAATTTCTATGGTCCAGAGGCATCTGATGAAGAATGGAGCTTTCCCTGGTTGTGATAATTGTTGTGCGGCTGTCGCTACAAACGGGTGTGTAATGATGAGGGGAACGATTCAGAGAATGATGGATGAAGAAATGGACAGTGCAGTATGTGAACCACCATGTCAGGCAGTTGAAACCGTCAAGGTGGAGAATGCCATTGTTGCTGAGAAAGAGAAAAAACTGTCCATTTCCTCTTAAAAACAGGCCATGGAAGTGGTGAAGAACGGAGAAGCCCAAAGTTGGAGAAGAATGGTGGACATTGCGGTGAAAGCAGATAGGTTCGAGGTTGGCTATCAGCCGAGCCAAGACTCGTCTGAGCAAAACAAAGGACGTCGTCCACCCTTCACGTTCATCAGTGCTGGAATGCTGGATCCAGGTCACGCCTGTGCGGTGGGTGGAGAAATCGACAGTGACTGCGAGCTTGACTCGTGGATAAAATCGTGCGTACCAGGAAACTGGAAGGCCTCAAAGATCATCACTGTCACTCATCATGAAGAGTAATATTTCTGTTTTTCAATTCTGTTTGCATGAAAGCCATACGTTTTGCTCGAAACGTAATGGTCCATTGTAAGGGCCACCTCATGTGTTTCATCTTGCAACATTTTGCATCATTTATAAACGGATGTTTTTTGTAGTAAAAGTGGTGTTCCCTATTTTTCATTTATTTTTGCAGTTTAAAAAAAAACAAAACAAAAATGGCAATGTTGTTCTCATTTCCTTCCTTTTGATTTGTCTCGTTCCAACCTCAAAAGCAATGCATGAATCCGCATTCATGTAGATGCGACTGTTCTCCGGATCTCATTGATAACAATTCTGTTACACCCGTATATGACTTCGACAATCCGATCTATCATGCCGAAGAAGAAGGCGAAAAAGATTGTGAACTGCCGAAGGAAGTAGCCAGGTTGTTGAAACAAGAGGAGAAGGTGATTCAACCGCACGAGGAACAGGTCAAGATTGTTAATCTAGGCACCGAGGAGGTCAAAAAAGGAAGAGAAAGTAGGGGCCGCTTCAGAGGCAAATGTCAAGAGCAGAATGGTAGCACTGTTGAAAGAGTATGTTGATATCCTCGCCTGGTCTTACCAAGATATGCCAGGGTTGGATACCAATAGCGTTGTGCACAAGCTACCATTGAGAGAAGATTGTCCTCTAGTGAAGCAGAAGCCGGTGTCGAAAAAGGATGAGAAGGTGAGAATGTGTGTGGACTACCGAGATTTGAACAGAGCTAGTCCGAAAGATGAATTCCCGGTACTTCACATTGATGTATTGGTCGATAGTGCAGCTCAATTCTCGGTGTTTTCCTTCATGGATGGCTGTTCTGGCTATAACCAAATTGAAATGTCGCCAGATGATATGGAGAAAACAACGTCCATCACACCATGGGGCACTCTTTTTATAAGATGATGCCATTCGGTCTCAAGAACGCCGGTGCCACGTACCAGAGAGTCATGGTGACTTTGTTTCATGATATGATTCATCGTAGAATTGAATGCTATGTTGATGACATGATAGCAAAGTCCCAAATCGGAGAGGGGCAAATGGTAGACCGGGGCAAGTTGTTCGACCGGTTGAGACATTTCAGACGGAGGTTGAATCCGAATAAGTTCACTTTTGGAGTGCGGTCCGGTAAGTTGCTGAGGCTTATTGTGAGCGGAAAAGAGGAATCGAGGTCGATCCTGCTAAAAAAAAAATAAAAAAAAAGAAGTAAAAAGCAATACAAGAAAAGCCTGAACCGAGAACAGAAAAAGAGGTTCGTGGTTTCTTAGATAGATTGAGCTGCATTTCACAGTTCATATCTCATCTAACAGCCACGGGTGAGCCCATATTCAAGCTGTTGGAAAAAAAGATCAAACGGTCAGGTGGAATAAGGATTGCCAAGGGGCATTGAAAAATAAAAGAATTGCAGGAGCCTCCGATTCTGATGCCTCCCGTGGAGGGATGACCATTCCATACTTGACAATCTTCGAGGGATCTATGGGGTGTGTACTGGGGCAGCATGACGAGTCTGGTCGAAAAGAGCAGGCAATTTACCTTAGCAAAAAGTTTACCGACCGTGAAACAAAATATTCACTGCTCGAGAAAACTTGCTGTACTTTGGCATAGGCTGCTCGCCGACTGAGACAGTATATGTTGGTTCATACCACTTTGTGGATTTCCAAGATGGATCCGATCAAGTATGTATTTGAGAAGCCAGCATTGAGAAGCCAGCATTGACCGGACGGCTTGCTCGTTGGCAGATGATTTTGACTGAATACGATATTCATGGTACCTCTCAGAAAGCTATCCAGGGAAGTGTACTGTCTGATGACCTCGCCCAGCAGCCCATTGATGATTATCAACCGAGGAAGTTTGAGTTCCCTGGTGAGGACATCGAGGTTCTCAAATCGAAAGATTGTGAGGAACCAATCACGGAGGAGGGGCCTGACCTTGAGTCCAAACAGATTCTGATGTCTGATGGGGTCGTTAACGTGAATGGAAGCGGGGTTGGTGTTGCTTTGGTTGCGCCAAAGGGGAACCCACGGTCCTTTTGCTGCCCGGCTAGCATTTGAATGCACCGACAACAGTGTGGCTGAACACGAAGCTTGTATCCTGGGTATCGAACCTCGGTGCGTCTACTGGGGCAAAGCCTTTCTCCCTCGTGTATGGGATAGAAGTGGTATTACCTATTAAGGTCCAGATCCCATCATGGAGAGTCCTGAGGGATGTAAAATTGGAAACGGCTGAGCGAGTAAGGACTCGGTAGGAAGAGTTGAGCCTAATTAAGGAAAAGAGGCTGGCAGTTATTTGTCGTGGGCAGTTGTACCCAGTGAACGAAACGTGCTTTTGACCGAGAGGTGCGACCTCGTGTGTATCACATAAGAGACGTGGTGTTGAAAAGGATCATTCCTCCTCAGAACGATCTTTGGGGCAAGTGGACACCCGATTATGAATGCCCATTCGTGGTCAAGAAGGTTTTCTCTGGCAGAACCTTGTTGTTGACGACCATGGATGGTGAGGATTTTCCATCCCCTGTGAATGCAGACGCAGTTAAAAGATACTTCGTAAAATTGACCCACTGGATGAAAAGAATAAAAGAGTCTAGGCAAAAAAGGGCATCCCGGCGAACCGAAAAAATGAAATGAGAAGGTTCGGGCAAAAATTAGGGATAAAAAGGAAAAACTGTACATCCGGCAAGTCGAAAACCCCACAAGGGCGGCTTGGGCAAAAAAGGGTATCCCGGTGGACTGAAAACCCGAAAGGGCTGTCCATGCAAAAGAGGGATTGAAACGAACAACTGCGTCCAGCATGATCGTTTGTGCTTTGGTTAAGACACCTGGATAATCACCGGCAGAGATCAGTCAGAAGCGTCTTGTTTAGAAAGCAGAAAGCAAGGAGAGTCTTGAGGACATATGGGGTGTAACCGAGTTGGAACTCGATGAGATCACGGTTTCACATTGCCATTAGGATAGATTTTTCCTTTTGTGTGCAATTACCTCTATTTAGGGATTGCTTCCGGTGTTTTACTCAGTCATGAGCCACTCTTTTTCAGTCAATAAAATGCATGTTCAGTCAAATAATTTTGTTTTTGTTTTCATAACCGCTTTGATTGCAAAAAAATCCATTTATTTTGATAAAGAATCGTTGCATTTTGAGACAAGGAGATCCCTTCCAATGCATGTTCATAGGATTGAAATCGTGAAATCTTATTCGGAAGGTTGAGTGACCTAGGTATTGAAATCTTGGCACGCCTGGGGCACGCTTTTATCTAACGATCTTTTTGCAGGTGGTGTTAGATATTCTCACTCACTTGCAGGTTTTGATGTGAAGCATTTTGACAAGAGAATCCCCGCAGAGTCCAATCAAGGACGAGGGATAGAAGAACGGTGAAAAGACGGCGAAAGAATCGCGACGATCCTAGAGGGTAATCAAGAAGACTCTTCAAAGTCTGAGGATTAAAGAGTTGGCCCAGATCTGAGGAGATCGATTGTCTCAAAGCAAAGAAAAGCCGAGAATACAAGATGATGAATCAGAAAAGACCGGATAAGTCTGGGAGCTCTCAAAAGTGGAAAGTTGACACTGTGGTTGCATGGTGAATGCCAGTGTTCGACGAATCGACGGGTGTTCCGTGTCAAATAGGCCGTATTTCCCCAGCGGGTTCGAGGTTGTTATCTCCCCAGCGGATTCGAGATCGGCGTTTCTTTAGCAGTCAAGCCTGAAGGTTGCCCGTTCCCCAGCGATATCCCGGTATCCCCGACTTGGGCAAAAAAGGGTATCCCGGTGGACCGAAAGAGATATGGAAGCTTTGTAAAGAAGAAGCATTAGAATCCAAGCAAGGCAAATCATTATGCAGATGGAAAGATTGATTTTATTCTTAAGGTTTTATGTGATCACCAATTTCATGCAAAAAGCGAAAAGGGAAAAATAATTGGAAAAACCGACATTTAACATGAATTTATTGAATGAAAACATCATTGTATTTATGCGTCCACAATGTCATCACTTCTCCTTTTGGCCTGGGAGAAGGGTTTTTAAACACAATGAACATTACTTTGACTTATGGATAACTGTTGGAATATCCACAGCGACCCAATTATTGCAGATCCCTCCAGGGATAATGAAATTGCCAGAATCATCTCCGTCCTCTTCCAAAATGGCAGCAGCCTCTTCGTCTTGACCGGTATGGATAAAACCTCCGCTCTTGAACAATCCTTGCTTGTTGAAGACCCCAGAAGAATAACCTATGCCAACCCGGGACTTGTTGTCTTCCAACTCAATCATCTGCCCCAAACCAGCAGTTGCACCATGCTCAATGGCCAACTTTGCATCTTTGTAGGAAGCAAATGAAGAAGTTCTCTTCTCAACAGGTTCAGCAATAGATAATTCTTGGAAAGGAGTTCCTACTTCATCCTCAGCATCTATATAAGAGAAGGAAGACAAATGGCTTACCAGGAGAGCCTTTTCTCCCCCTACCACCACCAGCTTCTTATTCTTTACAAATTTCAGTTTCTGGTGTAGGGTGGATGTCACGGCACCAGCCTCGTGAATCCATGGTCTGCCTAGGAGACAGCTATACGATGGGTGAATGTCCATAACCTGGAATGTAATCTGGAAATTGCTTGGTCCGATTTTGACTGGGAGGTCAACCTCTCCAATCACAGTTTTGCGAGACCCATCGAAAGCTGTCACAACTACTCCACTCTGCCTCATGGGAGGCCCTTGATATGACAACTTTGCTAGAGTGGTCTTCGGTAATACATTCAACGATGACCCAGTGTCCACCAACACATTGGACATGGCGTCATCTTTGCAGCTCATAGATATATGTAATGCCAAGTTATGGTTTCTTCCCTCCTCGGGGAGATCAGAGTCACAAAAACTCAAATTGTTACAACGGGTGATTTTTGCAACAATGCTATCAAATTGCTTTATCGTGACATCGGGATCCACATACGCCACATCCAACACCTTCTGCAGAGCTTCTCGGTGTGGTTCTGAATTCAATAGTAGTGATAACACGAATATTTTGGATGGAGTTTGTAGAAGCTAGTCTACAACGTTGTACTCGCTTCTCTTGATGACCCTCAGCATCTTATCACAATCTTCTTTCGTATTGCCACTCAGGCCAGCAGAAGCAGGAGTTTTTAATGTAGAGGAGGGCTTAGCAATAAGTGCCGGATTCGGAGTGCTCTTAGCATTCCCAATCGGGCGCTCAAAATCGGTATCAACACTTCCTCGAGCATCAACTAGAGGCTTCAACGGAGCTGAAAATACACGACCGCTGCGGGTCAAACCGCTGACGTCAGCAATGTTTACGACAGATGAAGAAGGCAGGGACACCTCTTTCCCATTTTCCACTACTACAACATTGTAGCGATAGGGAATCGCCTTCTCGGAAGAATACGGTACATGGCCAGCTGGCTTGATGGTCAGAGCAGGAGAAACCTTCTGTTTGCTACCATCATACTTGATGACCACAGGCTCGGGTATCCGGAATACCGGAGAAATTACGTTGACTTCAACCGCATCTTCGTCAATGTTTATGTTCTGAAGGATCTCAATGACTCCTTCATCAAGCATTTCTTGAACATCTCTGCGCACCTGGCGACACCCTCTTTGATTAACAAAGCATACTCGACATCTATCATGGTCGTGTTCATAATGGCTATAATCACACAGCAAGCGATGCATCTCAACCAATGATTGCCGGACATGGCTGACATATTTAACTTTGTACTTGCCAGGACCGCCCTGGACCATATTAACAGATTTCCTATGCTCGGGCAGTGGGTTCTTCTTCACATTCGGACCTACGTCCTCGAAAAACAAAACCCCGCTTCTTACAAGGTCTTGCACCTTGGTCTTCAGAGGATAACAATTCTCCACGTCATGTCCGGGAGCACCGGAATGATACACGCAATGAAGCTCAGGCTTTTACAACCACTTGGGGTGAGCAGGTACAGCGGGAGGGTCTCACGGAGTGATTAACTTTCTATCAATCGGAGATGGATAGAGTTCAGCATAAGTCATCGGAATTGGATCAAAGGTGACCCTCTTCCTCTCATAGTTGGTGTTGGCATTGTTGTTGTTATTTTGAGGCTGGTAGGCCTGCAGTTGCGGACGCTATTGTTGTTGCTGATATTGCTGAGTTTGTGGTTGTTGATAATGTTGAGCTTCCCTGAAAACATATGCTATATGAGCCACCTGATGCTGATTATTGACTGGGCGAGCAATCTTCCTCTTCACATGGGGTCTTCTCTTGATATGGGAAGACACATCATGTGCCTCTCCCTCCTTCTTCTTTGCAAAGCTTCCATATCTTTTTGCTGAAGAGCCTTCATCTCTAATTAAGCGTCCTTCACGGACCCCCTCTTCCAATCTCATCCCCATGTTCACTATCTCGGTGAAGTCTGAGGGAGCACTGGCTATCATCCTCTCGTAGTAAAACGAGCTCAAGGTCTTTAAGAAGATATTAGTCATCTCTTTCTCCTCTAGGGGTGGCACTATCTGAGTTGCCAATTCGCGCCACCTCTGGGCGTATTCTTTGAAGGTCTCTTTCTCTTTTTGAGACATCGCCCTCAACTGGTCCCTATCAGGAGCCATGTCCACATTGTATTTATATTGCTTGACGAAGGCCTCGCCAAGATCGTTGAAAGAGCGGATGTTTGAACTTTCCAGACCCATGTACCATCGGAGAGCGGCACCGGACAGGCTGTCCTGGAAGTAGTGGATGAGCAGTTGATCATTATCAGTTTGCGTCGACATCTTGCGAGCATACATCACAAGATGACTGAGAGGGCATATGTTTCCCTTATATTTCTCAAATTCAGGCACTTTGAACTTAATAGGGACCTTCACGTTGGACACAAGGCACAACTCAGCAGCACTCTTACCAAAGAGGTCCTTCCCCCTCAAAGTCTTCAGTTCCTTGCGAAGCTCAAGGAATTGGTCCTTCATGTCGTCCATCTTCTCATAAACGTCTGGGCCCTCAGATGGCTCAAAATGATAGATGGTATCTTCAACCCTTGGTAGTGTGTGCATGACAGGAGGTGGCACGGAAAAGACCGGGCTAGATGCCAGCAAAGAAGCAAGAGTCAGAGCAAAACCCTCTGGTATGAAATTGGCAGACATTCCCCAAGGGAACCCGGCTGGCATAGATGGCGCAAAGTGGGCTGTTGCAGCATGCACAATAGAAGTTGCGATCTCGGAAATGACCGTCCTCTGGGGAGGAGTTGCAGGTGTTGGAGAAGACTGGCTCTGGGCGGCCAAGAATAACTCCATCAGGGCAGTCAATATGGCCACCTCTTCTTTCAGCTCGCGGTTCTCTTGTTCCAAATGATCCATCAGTCTTGAAGAGTTGGCTCTAGTGTAGTACCGGTGAGTCAGCTTGTCTTCAAAATAAATGAAGAGCACATAGTTAGACCATAGGACAAGAAGCCTGGAACAAAACCCGCTTATGCACATGATGCATGCAGTGTTTGTGCATATGATTTGTTTTTTTATTTCAGAGGAACTTTAGAGTTCTATTTGCAAATTTTGGGAAAGATTATACTTTTATCACATATGGAAACAACTCATCAATAATATCTGGAAAGTATCCCTTTTTACACCAAAGAAATACATCATTCGTAACCAAATACAAGAGAAAGGGAAAATAATCATCCTATGGATCCCTAGAAACAATCATCTAAAGCTCGGGATACGGGAAGATAAGATGCGCGAAGCCTTTTCACCTCCTCCTCATAGGCTGCCTCCATATCTGCCTTCTCCTTGGCGAGTCGATCGTACTTCCTCTTCCAAAACCTGGAGGACTGAGGAATTAGAGAATTCCATGCATCATTAGGATCATCAATAACCTGATGCTCGAGAAACTCAATCAAAGCATCCTTCTCCTTAATCTGCTGAAGCAACTCTTCTCGTTCACGAATCCAAGCACGTGAACGGTCTTTGTCTCTCAACACCTCTACTCCTTGGTCAGGGAGGGTTGATGGCCCAGCCATAACCAAAGGCGTAGGTCTTGGATACTCGTATGGCATGTGATACTCAGAAGCTCTCTTCATAACCCAAGCAGTGTAAGGCTCCAAAGCGACACAATTCTTAGGACCCAACTCTTTCCTTCCTTTCCTATGAATCTTGCGCCAAGCGCGGACCATCCTGTTCTTCAAGCCTTGGGGATCTTTACCCTCCTGGAAGAACACTCCCTCTAATAGAATGTTTATCCAAGGGGGAACCCAAGCTGACGACGTGCCAAAACGGGGTTGTAGCTAATCCCACCACATGTACCAAGAAGAGGTACATTGGAGAATTCACCACAAGAGTCGATAATCTACACACCATTGTATACACAGTTATACCAAGAGATATCATCATTAGTGAGAGACATAAGTCTCGTGGACCACCGTAGACATCCCTTATTCTCCTTGAAGGCGACCGTCTGCTGTAAGTGAGAAATAAACCACTTATACAACAGAGGCAAACAGCACACAATGGCACACAACGGAACGAGATTAAGCTTAGAGAATATCCTAATAACTTTCATATCCACAAACTTGTCGATGTTGGGGAACAACACTAACCCATAGATGAGAAGTACAAATATGGCCTCAAAGGCATCCTCACTTATGGCCTTCCCATATACAGTAGCTTGAGCAATGAGGAACTCAGAAGGGAGACCTTGAATTCCACCTTTGGTAGTCATATGAGCACCAACCAGAGATTCATCTATATGCAACATATCAGCTATCTCTCGAGAAGTAGGGACACTCTCTAAGCCACTTGTAGCGGGGTATTCGTTACCATTAGAGATATTGACTAACTCCAAGGTAAATCATACAAGTCAAGTAGCCACCGCACTTCTATTTATCCAAAGGAATGGTTAGAAAGCGAACAAAAACCTAATAGTTTTAACAAAACTAGTAAAAGAAACAGAGATCTGGGTAAGGGGGTTGGTTATGCAATGGGAAGGTGTTAGGCACCCAAAAAATCCTAGGTACTCCTAGGGAGCCCTTTTCACACTTGTTGTAAGGTTGGTATTTTGTGAAAAATTTGTTTGTGCAAACATGATTGAAGAGATGAGAGGAGAATATACAAGTTATTTACATTTTGTGTTTGGATGGATAAACCCATTGCCTACGTACCATCTTATAAAAAGATTAGGATCAAAACCTCATAGTTCGGGGTAAAAATCTCAAAACAAGTTGGTGAATTGATTAGTCCAAAAGCCTTAAGGTCTTTTGTTATCAAAGGGAGAAAACTCAACCGAACCACAAATCCACCATGTGAGGATAGCTTCAACATGCTAGTGAGGGGTTAACCCTATAATAAGCATGGAGGACTCATTGTCCATCACTAAGGATATAGGTGAGTATTACATCTACCTTAAGGATAACTCAAACCTAATAGCTAAAGGTGATGAAAAAGTTGATTAAGAAAGTGGCCATTGGAACCACAAAAGCACATTTGAATGGGTTATACTTACCAATTAGAAGTCTATACAAAAAATGTTTGAAAACAATAGTTAAATGTTTGCACAAAAAGTTTTGGCTTGGGTTAGAGTGGAGGGAAGAAGAAAAATGGCTAAGTCCTAAGCAAAACAAAAAGGTGAGGGATAAGAAATGAAACCACGCTAGGAGTTCCTCTCTTGAGATCATATTGATGATCCAAGTAGCTCCCATCCTTTGGAACAAAGCAACCACAAAGCAAATATTTCAAGCAATCAAACACAAGGTCATGCTTCTAAGGATCCTCCAATGGCTTTTGCATCTCTCTCTTCAGATGAACATGGCAATGATCCTCCAATTAAGTTCAAATGGAAACTACTAGCACAAGAGCACACACATCAAAAGTTCCATGAAGTAAAACAAGAAAGGATAAGAGTGAGTTTAGAGATTTGGTCCTTCCAATCCATCTTCATCATTAAGATCCTTTTACTCCAATTTTGCATAGGGAAAGGTCCAAGAAACTAAGTCCAATTCTCCATTTCTTTGCATAGGGAAAGTCCTAGAAACTAAGTCCATTTCTTTGCATTTTGGTCCACAATATCAAAACAAAAACACAAGCACAATAATATTTACACAATTATGTGCTCAAGTGAGCAAAAGGCAAATGGCATTAACATAAACATGTGCTCAAGTGAGCAAAGGGAAAATCAAATGGATAATATGTGCAAGAATAGTAAATTGCATAAAAGTAAATTGCATAAAGTAAATGTTAATTGTTAATAGTTAGTGTTAGTAGTTAGTGTGTCATAAGGCAAATTTAGCGCTATGTTAAGCAATCGTAATTTGACTTATGTAGAAGTCACAATTATCTGAGGTCGGTCAATAATAATGTAGGCAACAAACACAAGTTAGGAGTCTAAATTAGTGAACCAAGTCCCAACAACCTGCCATGCCAAAAAAATGAGAATTGATCTTATATTGGTTTAAGTCATTTGCATGATTTAAAAGACAACCTATCCTTAATGCAAAGCCATTCACTTGATCAATTGATCAAGATGAATTAGATTTGAATCAAGGAAGGTTAACTTATCAATGCTAACTTATCAACCTTCAACTCATTGATCAAAAAGAAAAGAAGTAGAAGATGAAGAAGAAGATGGATAAGAGAAATGGAAATGACAAAAAATAAAGTGCATTAAATGAAATATCATATACCAATCCTCATATGTTGACCAATAACATTGAAGGTCAAGGTCAAACAACCAAAAGCAGAAGTGAGATGAAGATTGGAAGTCAAGAAAAGAATAAAATATTTTTGGCATTTTTTAATATTTAAAATAACTTGAATTAAAATATTAAAGAAAGGTCAAACTTCAAAATCACTTCAAATCAACCTTGAAAGGTCCAAGTGATTTATCCTAAGTTCAACAAGGTCAAACAAAGTTTGACAAAAAATTTCAGCATTTTTAAAAGTCAGAAACTATTTTTAATCAATTAAAAATGAATAAAATTAACCTAATTGAACTAAAATCTCAAATAAATCTCAAATAAATTCAAAAATTGATGAGAATATTTTTCATAGATCCATCATCATTCAAATAAGTTAGGAAAATATTTTTGTATTTTTTGAATATCAAAAACTATTTAAAATGAATTAAAAATAACCAGAAAAGAGAAAATTCACAAAAAATATCAAATCACAAAATAAAAATTATTAAAAATCATAAATAGAAACTAGAATTTATTTGGGAAATTATGCAATTGGTCCCATAATTTTTGGATAAAAAATGAAAGAGATATGATTTTTTGAAATAAAAGGAATTTAAGAAATTAAAAACAGAAATTATAAAATGCAAAAAAAGGAGGAGCGTTGGATCTGAGCTCATTAATTGAGCTGGCAGATCACACGCTCCTAAGGCGCGCGCCTATGGTGATCCTCAGTCAAAGCACGCACATGTGAAACAATAGAAAGTCATAACAAGCAATGGCTAAGATTCAATCTGGGAAATAGATCCAATGGCCAGGATTCAAACTGGAGATGATGAAGCCACCAGAGCCACCGTCTTCTCCGGTGAGCTTGGATTTTCCGGCCAAATTGCAGAAATTAAAAAGGCAACCAAAACGTGCGATCTATACATCATTAGAAAGCTGGGATGATGTACATCATCCCTATACCATCCATTTTCCTTTTAGATCTCTATAGTATGAGAAATCAGAGATGGAAAAATCTGGTGTTCATCATGAACTCAATGAATTTCAAAAATTAAAAGCATAAACATGATGCCTCCATTGAGACGACTTCAGCCAACACACAAGCTAAGCCAATAGGTCAATGGATTAAGAGAATCGAGGCAAATACCAGTTGGAATGTAAGCTTGAGTTCTGGTGATTTCAACATGATGTCTTGCTTGCTTTGCTAAAACAGAAGTTCAATGAGGTGTATGGTGAAGGTCTAGAAGCATTAGATCTAAGAATACAACCAGATGAAGCTGAATTCTAGATCTGAAAATTTTGAGAGAAATGCAATTGCTTCTTTAGTGATGGTTAGGGAGAGAATTCTGCAGCATTTCAGGTTGAATTGGGGGTGTGAAATGAGTGGGATGAAGTCTCTATTTATAGAGAAAATGGTAAGAAGAGTGTGAGCAATCCGTGTGCATGGCATGTGAAGCTTCATTGCATGGGCTTGCATGATCATGCACAAGGCCCAAAAACAATGCCAAATGAACTCTAGGCATTAGCCAGATGGAAATGGACGTGTGGAATGCAAAGGCAATTGCTCATGTAACAAGATTTCAAGTGAATTCTCCATTTGTACCTAAACAATCATTTCTTCGAAAGTACCATTTAGAAAATCCAAGCATGGGCATATGGGTAATGGTTGAAAAGGTCTTTGTATGAGGAACAAATGTTATGTTGGGAAAAAACTTATTTGAAGTGTGTAAATTTATGAAATTTGAGTTTAAAGTGTGATGTGCAAAACATGTCAAGGCAAGGTTTCTAAAATTGGCCAACATTCAAGCACTTCTGTTTTGATGATGCAAGCTTCAAATAGAAAATCCTCCAACATAAACGTTGTAGATCTTTTCAAGACAATCAAAACGGACTTAAATTTTGCATCGTTTGGATTTTTGATGAAAGAGTTATGGGCACTTGAAGTTGGACTTTTTTGACTTTTAATGCATTTGTCCCAAAAGGACCTATAATGTATTGCATTATCACATGTATTTTCGTTGAGATTTTGAAATTTTGTTCAACATAACATTTGAATTAGACATCTCAATATTTCCAATTCATTTGATCCCACCTCCATATCATAAAAAATGAATGAGTTATGTCCTTGGGAAGTTGACCCAAAATTAGGGTTTCAGTCAAAATGACCTATAATGTATTGGAATGGAAGATGGTTTTCCAAGCTTCAAATCAATTCTTGATGAGCATGAAAGTTGTGGACATTGTCCTTAATAACATTTTTTCTTTTGGAACCATCTCCATTTGACCAACACATAAAAAGTTAGGTCTCAGTGCACTTCAAGATAGTCAGATGAATTGACTGATCAACTTCTCAAGTCCATGCCTCATATCTTGATGAATTGATGATTGAAGACACTCAAATAAGCTCAAATATGCAAGAAATGATGAATTAAAGGACTTCCCTTGATTGCATTTGACCATGTGCTGAGGTTGCTTCATGAGTAAGGCATTGTGGTGCACAGATTAATTAGGGCTTCTCTGGGGAACAAACCTCAAATCCTTTGACTTGCTTTGCTCAAAAATGATGAATTGAGATACTAGGGAGGCATATTTGATGCATGAGAGCTTTGGGAACCATCACCATGCTTGTTTTCATCTCCTCTTGACCATGTCTTTATACCAATGACCTCCTTGAAGCTCTTGGACCTTATGATTGCTCAAGCTACAAACAAAAGATGTTAGTGACATATTTTTGTGCTTTTGGTTAGTAAACAAGAAAAACAATAATATAAAATTCAAGCATGCTTGGTGATCTCAAACCATTCTCAAGAAGTCCCACCCAAAGGGAAAAGGAACCAAGATGCTCAATGATCCTTGAGGCTATGCACTGCAATGTTATGATGCCATGAGGGATCTTAGGGACAAAATTGGGGTCTTACAGATGCCCCTATTTAAGGTCATTCTAGCCGGAGAAGTGAAGGTTAAAATCTTCGTCTCGACGAGATAGAATGGGCTTAAATAATAACAAAGAGACGAATTTTGGTCCCTAAGAGACCTCATGATGCAAATGTATGTATGAAAAAGGATAATACTTTGTGGGGTGTGTGTCCACAAAGGAGTAAAGAAAATCAGGAGACACTGACAATCCATATGATTGATACCTTCCATGGGACAAAATCCTGGGGACTCTTATGGGGGTAAGGAAGAAATGCGTGAGTAGGGCACGACTCAAAGTTTGGGGAGCAGAATTTCAAAGGGAATAAACCAAATGGAAAGACTCGAGCTGACTCGAAGACGTCCGTATTGGGGAATATGCCAATACAACAAAAACTATCCACAACGGATACTTCGGATAAAAATCCGGACAAGGACGATCCACTAATGGACTTCACTGAGGTATTACCGGTTACTGGGTAACAAGCTCAAAGAGACATGTGATTTGAACACCGGTATAAGGGTGAGAGATACAACATGCTCGGGGAGAATGAGTATCTAAGACTGGTATAAGGGTGAGAGATGTCAATCAACCAAAACATCTGAGGAAGACCTAAAAAGGTATATTTCAACTTAGGGAAATCTGACTCCACAGGGGACAAAAGTCATAATAGGGAGCAGAAAGGGAGGAACACCAGGGATACCGGTTACTGGGCATATAATAGGTGACCAACCAAGGCGTGAATTGGGGAATATTCCCAAAACACTCATCATCCAAAAAGAGGGCAAAAAGCAAACTTGATTAACGGATGGACATTTGATTCCAAAACGAGGATACGAATCTTACTCGACTGGGGAAGAACAAAAAGCTTCGACCAAAGAGTGCATGAGATATATTATCTATTACTGTCAGAACGTAGATAATACACTCGCATGGAAGATTATCCACAACCGGTTACTGGGTTAATAAAGGATAAATCGACCGAAAAGAAAAGGCATCGGGATATATATCACCAAATAGCAGGAGACAACAAACAACGATATATGGCAAAGAATGCAACATGAATATCTGAATGTTATAATTATGCATGTATATGCGTGATTTATGCATGATGAATGCTGACAAACAGACATATCTAACACAAACAGGTCCAGGAATCAACCACCCGATACTACATCTTAAGAGCGAAAGCCAAGATCACCGGAGAGTATCCAATCTGCCGGGGATCAGAGATACCAGGAAACAACAAAATCTCTGCATGGGATGAATCATCAATCACAGTTGGGGAAAAGAGTTTAATGCACAAATAGAATTTGCCATAACAGCAGCTCTACTGGGGAATCTATCCGAGGGATAAAGGGATTCTGGGAACCAACCACCAAAAGTCGAATCTTCCAGAGAGGACACATCTGCTGAGGAGGAAAGATCACTGCTCTACTGAAGGGAAGAGAGGTGAATAACCTCAACAAGCACTCCACTTGGTGGGATAAACCACAACAATATTCAGGGGGAAGAGGATACAGTTATGCCAGGAATATGAACCAATGTCTTACCCTGTTAGAGATCACACCACCCTTGGGAGAGCACTGGGGATCTCTTAAGTATCCTTTCGTCATTGTGAAAGTTCACTTTGTTTAAAAACAACTTTTGCAAAAAAATTTGATTGTTTAAAACAATGACATTTTCTCAATTAAAGCATGTGAAACATTTGATGAATGGAAACAAATAAGAGTGTAAATAATTGGATAAAGGCTCAAATTTATTTGATGGAATGGTAGTCTGCAAATGGCAAGACTCCATAGATCTTTACAAATTTGAAATCGGTGATATATATTGGAAAAGGGCTACATTGAACATAATGACCATTTCTTCCCCAATTCTGAATCTGATGTATTTGAAGCTTCGGTTGATGACGAATGAACAAGAATCCTTGACGGATGACAGTTGTAGAACAAAGTTTGTCAGTGTAGCGGTGTATTCGTCACCATTGGAAATATTAATTAGATCCAAGGTAAATCATACAAAGATAGAGTCGCCACCGCACTTCTATTTATCCAAAGGAATGGCTAGAAAGCGAACAAAAGCCTAATAAGTTTTGCAAAGAAAACTAATAAAAGGGGGGGTCAGAGATCTGGGTAAGGGGGTAATTATGTTGTGGGAAGGTGTTAGGCACCCACAACATCCTAGGTACTCCTAGGGAACCTCTTTTCACAAATGTTGTATTATTATTTGTTTATGAAATATTTTGTGCAAACATTGATTGAAGAGATGAGAAAAAAATGTACAATTTTATTTACATTTTTGTGTTTGGATGGATGAAACCCATTGCCTACGTACCTTTTCATGAAAGATAAGGATCAAAACACCGTAGTTCGGCTAAAAGATTTCCAAAAAGTGAGTGGGTTGATTTTAAACAAAAGCCTTAAGGTCTTTCGTTATCCACGGGAGAAAACTCAACCTGAATGCTTATTTGTGCATCATTGATATTCTTGTTTTGCATTTGTTATGTGTTTTCTATTGAGGAGTCAGATGTAAGACCATTGATTGGCTATCTGTTTCCTGTTCCTTTTGGGGAGCTGGATATAAGACCATTGATTGGCACTCCATTTCCTATTTTATTTTCTTTCATGGAGTCAGATGTAAGACCATTGATTGGCTATCTGTTTCCTATTTGGTTTTCTTTTTGTGGAGCTAGATGTAAGACCATTGATTGGCTATCTGTTTCCTATATTATTTTGTTTTGTGGAGTTAGATGTAAGACCATTGATTGGCTATCTGTTTCCCGTTTTGTTGCTTTGTGGAGTTGGACATAAGACCATTGATTGGCACTCCGATTCCCATTTTGTCTTCGGAGTTGGATATAAGACCATTGATTGGCTATCCATTTCCAGTTTTATTGTTTCTTTGACCTTGCTTATTTGCTTATTGCTTGGTGCTGCCTAATTCCAAAGGAACTTCCTTGAATCATTTCTATAATTTTGAGAAAGCAATCCTGCCTGTGGCTTTGTCCCTTAACCCTCACCCTTTTGTGATTAACTTTGAACCTTGTTTTCATCTTTATCCCAAACCAGAAAACTTTTGTGCAAACATTTTCACTTGTTTTCAAACTAGAAACCTAGGCCTTAGGCCTTTGATTTTCAAACTTCATTTTCATAATACTTCTTCTGAATTGAACTTTAATATCAACTTTGACTTGTTTTTGTGAATACTACTAATTGATTAATTTCACTCATTCAATTGCTTTTGTGGCCTTTGTCCACTTCTTAATCAAGTTTTCATGCATTAGCCATAGATCTGAATTATCTTGGTGGCTGATATAAATCTCGCCTTTTGTCCTTAGTGATTGATAGTAAGACTTCCATGCTTATTATAGGGTTAACCCCTCACTAGCATGTTGAAGCTGTTCTCACATGTGGACTTGTGGTTGTTCAGGTTGAGTTTTCTCCCGTGGATAATGAAAGACCTTAGGGCTTTTGTTTTAAAATCAATCCACTCACTTTTTGGAAATCTTTTAGCCGAACTACAGCGTTTTGATCCTTATCTTTCATGAAAAGGTACGTAGGCAATGGGTTTCATCCATTCAAACACAAAACTAGTAAAAATTGTATATTCTTTTCTCATCCCTTCAATCAATGTTTGCACAAAATAATTTCATAAACAAACAATGATACAACAAGTTGTGAAAAGAGGTTCCCTAGGGGTGCCTAGGATGCATTGGGTGCCTAACACCTTCCATTTGCATAATTACCCCCTTACCCGGATATCTGACCTTTTATTAGTTTTCTTTGCGTAAAACTTCTTAGGCTTTTGTTCGCTTTCTAGCCATTCCTTTGGATAAATAGAAGTGCGGTGGCGACTCTATCTTTGTATGCTTTGCTTTTGATTTAGTCAATAAATCATAATGTGACGAATACACCGCTATAGAAAAGTGGCGACTCTGCTAGGGATCATCTTCCTGGTGGGTTTGCCTACTTTTCACACTTTGTTGTATCATATTTGTCTATTGTGTATGACATATTTTTGGTGCAATTTGGGATTACTGTATTGATTGTAATGTTTGAATTGCTTGATATATCAATTGCTTGCTTGCTTTGGTGATCTCTGTGAGATGACTTCTATACCCGAACTCGAGTGCACCTTAGGATAGGAGAATGGCATAGTCTCGTCAACTTGTGTGGAGTTATTCCTTAGCAAGTTGACTTGCGAGTCCATTCACTTGGTGGAGGTCATGTTGGATTAATGATGTCACAAAAGTTATTTGTGGTTAGGCATCATTCTTTCAATATGTGCCATAGAAGCCAATGACCTTAGTTTACCAAGCCCATCTTGGCCTATTTTTAGGACGTAGTGCGGAGGTCGTTCAAAGGTAATATCTGATGCGATTGTTACGCGATACTACACTCATAAGAGTCTCTCTTGAGAATATTTTTGGAATACGAGTATTCGTTCCTCCGATAATATTCGAAAGATCGGATGATGACTATGGGAACCTCTGGTAGAACATGTCTGGCTGGTTTAAACCCTAGTACACTCCCGTTGGGTGGTTCTTAACCGAGACTCCATGCTCGTGACTCACAACAAACCCGTGATTCATGGTTGATTCGTTCACCCATCGTTAATATCAATGGAACTTGGGTGTTGATAAGGTGTAAACCATAATCCACCAAAATGGATGATTGATATTAAGGATGGTGGAGCCGTTCGTATATCGTTAATATCAATGGAACTTGGGTGTCGATAAGGTGTAAAGCATAATCCACTAAAATGGATGATTGATATTAGGGATAATACGAGCCATCCCATGACCTTTGTCTGGTGTGCTTTGCTTGATCCTTGAGTGTGATTGTTGCATTCATGCATTCATGCATTCATCTGCATCCATATCATCAGATAAAAAGAAAATTTTCAAGGAACTTTAGGGGTTTATTTGCAAAATTTTCAGATATGGAAAGACAAAAAAGGCATACAAAGAAGTACAGCTTTAGACAACCTGATCTGAAAGAGTTAAGGAATCTGACATCTTATGTACTAGATCCCTTGGGTTTCAAAGCTCGTTATGGGAAGCTTCTTCCTCTGCGGACTACTCAGGTTGACGAAGGGTTGATGGGTACTTTGGTGCAGTTCTATGATCCTCTGTATCACTGCTTCACTTTTCTAGACTTTCAGCTATTGCCTACCCTCGAGGAGTATGCTCATCTTGTGGGTATTCCGATTCTGGATCAGGTGTTGTTCAGTGGCTTGGAGAGTATTCCTACTTCTCAAGAGATAGCTGACTTATTGCACATAGATGAATCCTTGGTTAAAGCTCATATGACTATCAAAGGTGGAATTCGAGGTCTTCCTTCCGAGTTCCTCATTGCTCAAGCTACCGTTTATGGGAAGGCCATGAATGAGGATGCCTTTGAAGCCATATTTGTACTTCTCATCTATGGATTGGTATTGTTCCCCAACATCGACAAATTTGTGGATGTGAACGCCATTAGGATCTTCTCTGTTCTTAATCCCGTTCCGACTCTGTTGGGTGATGCCTATGTCTCTTTGCACCTGAGGAATGCAAAGGGTGGTGGCGCTATTGTATGTTGTTTGCCTCTGTTGTATAAGTGGTTTATTTCTCACTTACCTCAGACGGTCGCTTTCAAGGAGAACAAGGGATGTCTACGGTGGTCTACGACACTCATGTCTCTCACTAATGACGATATCTCTTGGTATGATTGTGCATATGATGGTGTCCAGATTATTGACTCTTGGGGTGAATTCTCCAATGTACCTCTTCTTGGTACATGTGGTGGGATTAGCTACAACCCTATCTTAGCACGGCGTCAGCTTGGGTTCCCCCTAAAGGATAAACCTAATAACATTTTGTTAGAAGGTGTGTTCTTTCAGGAGGGTAAAGATCCCCAAGGCCTGAAAGCAAGGATGGTCCGCGCTTGGCGCAAGATTCACAAGAAGGGTAGAAATGAGTTGGATCCGAAGAACTGCATTGCCTTGGAGCCGTATACTACTTGGGTGAGAAAGAGAGCATCCGAGTATCTCATGCCTTATGATTATCCGAGACCTACACCTTTGGTTGCGGCTAGGCCTTCAACCCTCCCTAACCAAGGCGTAGAGGAGTTGAGAGACGAAGACCTTTCACGTGCCTAGATCTGTTAAAGAGAAGAGTTGCTTCAACAGCTTAAGGAGAAGGATGCTCTGATCGAGTTCCTTGAGCATCAGGTCATTGACAATCCTGATGATGCTTGGACTTCTCTACTTCCTCAGTCTTCCAAGTTCTGGAAAAGGAGGTATGACAGACACGCCAAAGAGAAGGCGGATATGGAAGCAACATATGAGAGAGAGATTAAGAGGCTTCGTGCAGCTTATCTTCCAGCATCCCGAGCTTCTAGGGATCCATAGGATGTTTATTTTCCTTTTCTCTTGTAATATGATTGACAATGATGTACTTCTTTTTCTCAAATATATTTGATGAGAAGTTTTCCATATGCGAATTAAATGCTTAATATTCAAAAATTGCAAATAATACCCTAAAAGTTCCTTCGAAAATAAAAAACAAATCATATGCACGAGCATTGCATGCATCATTTGCATAAGCAGGTGTTTGTTCCGGTCTTCTTGTCTGTGGCCTAACTCTGTGCTCTTCATTTATTTTGAAGACAAGTTGACTCATCTGTACTACACCAGAGCCAATTCTTCCAGATTGATGGATCATCTCGAGCAAGAAAACCGAGAGTTGAAAGAGGAAGTCGCCAGACTGAGTGCTTTGATGGAATCTTTTCTGGCAGCTCAGAACCAACTGTCTCCAACACCTGCAACTCCTCCCCAGAGGACTGTTATTTCCGAGATTGTCTCTTTGACAGTGCTAGCTGCCAGTGCCCATTTTGTGCCAACAGCCATGCCTCCCGGGTTTCCGTGGGGAATGCCTCCAGGTTTTATGCCTGATATTCCTGCACCAACTTTCGCTTCCATGCCGGCATCTAGCCCGGTCATTGTTGTGCCTCCTCCTGTCATGCATACCATTCTTAGGGTAGACGACACCATCTATCATTCTGAGCCGTCTGAGGGCCCAGATTTTCATGAGAAGATTGATGCTATGAATGACCAATTTCTTGAACTCCGCAAGGAATTGAAGACCCTTCGAGGAAAGGATTTGTTCGGCAAATCTGCTGTCGAGCTCTGCTTAGTTCCCGGTGTGAAAATACCTGTCAAATTCAAGGTCCCAGACTTTGAGAAGTATAAGGGGAACACCTGCCCGCTCAGTCACCTGGTTATGTATGCCAGGAAAATGTCTACTCAAACGGATAATGATCAGCTGCTCATTCATTATTTTCAGGACAGTTTGTCCGGTGCTGCACTGCGATGGTATATGAGTTTGGACAGTGCAAACATCTGTTCCTTCAATGATCTTGGCGAAGCTTTCGTCAAGCAGTATAAATACAATAAGGATATGGCTCCCGATCGGGATCAGCTCCGAGCCATGTCCCAGAAGGACAAAGAGACATTTAAAAAGTACGCCCAGAGGTGGCGAGAGTTGGCAACTCAGATTACTCCTCCGCAAGAAGAGAAGGAGATGACCAAGATCTTTCTGAAGACCTTGAGTTCATTCTATTACGAGCGGATGATTGCTAGCGCTCCTACTGACTTCACCAAGATGGTGAACATGGGGATACGACTAGAGGAGGGAGTCCGTGAAGGACGGTTATCCAGAGATGAAGGCTCTTCTAGCAAGCGATATGGGGCGTTTGCGAAGAAGAAAGATGGAGAGGCACATGCTGTGCAATCCCATGTCGAACCCAGAAGACCCTCCGTGAGGAGGAAGCCTGTGCGTTCAGCCAGTAATCAGCATCAAGTGGCTCATATAGCACCTGTCTTCAGAGACAACAATCAGCAATATCATCAGCAGCACAATCATCAACAACAACCACAACAGCAGTATCAACAACAACATCGTCCTCAGCAGCAGGCCTACCAGCCTCGCAACAATAATCTAGCTAGTACGAGTTATGAGAGGAAGAAGATCACTTTTGATCCAATTCCTGTATCATACGCAGAGCTGTATCCCTCTTTGATAGAGCGGAAATTGATTACTCCAAGGGATCCTCCGGCTATACCTGCTAACCCTCAGTGGTGGTATAAGCCTGATCAGCATTGTGTTTATTATTCGGGTGCTCCGGGTCACAATGTGGAAAACTGCTTTCCGTTGAAGACTAAGGTTCAAGACCTTATGAGATGCGGTATTCTGAGCTTTGAGGACGCAGGTCCTAATGTTAAGAAGAACCCATTGCCCGAGCATGGGAAATCAGTTAACATGGTCCAGGGTTGCCCTGGTAAGTACAAGGTCAAATATGTTAGCCATATTCGACAGTCGTTGGTTGAGTTGCATCGCCTACTGTGTGATTACAGTCATCTGGAGAACGACCATGACAAATGCCGTATCTGCTCTGTCAATCGTCTGGGTTGTCGCAAAGTGCGGAAATATCTTCAGGAATTGTTGGACGATGGGACCATCGAGATCCTTCAGAACTGAAATGATGATGAAGACGAACCAGAGGTGAATGTAATTTCTCCAGTGTTCAGGATCCTTGAGCCTGTTGTCATTCGTTACGATGGTAGCAAGCAGAAGGTTTCTCCTTCCCTGATTATCAAGCCTGCAGCCCCTGTGCCTTATTCTTCTGATAAAGCAATTCCATTCCGCTATAACGCTGTTGCCGTTGAAGATGGGAAAGAATTGCCCTTGCCTTCTCCATCTGTTGTGAATATAGCTGATGTGAGCAGGTTAACCCGTAGCGGTCGTGTGTTTTCTGCACTTCGGAAGCTTCAGGCTAAAGTTGATCGTGTTGAGCGTCCGATTGGGAATGCGGTTAATTCTCTGAATCCGGCACCTGTTGCTAAAACCTCCTCTGTACAAAAGACTCCTACTTCTTCTGTTGGCCCTAGTGGCACTGGGAATGAAGACTGTGATGAGATGCTGAGGCTCTTCAAGAAGAGTGAGTACAACGTTGTAGACCAGCTTCTACAAACGCCGTCCAAGATCTCCGTGTTATCTTTGCTGCTGAATTCAAAACCCCATAGGGAGGCTCTGCAGAAAATTTTGGACTTGGCTTATGTTGATCACGATGTCACAATAGAATAGTTTGACAACATTGTTGCAAACATTACCGCTTGCAACACTTTGAGTTTCTGTGACGCTGATCTCCCTGAGGAGGTAAGAGACCACAACATGGCTTTACATATATCTATGAATTGCAAGAACGAAGCCATGTCCAACATGCTGGTGGACACTGGGTCATCTCTGAATGTATTGCCGAAAACCACTCTCTCTAGATTGTCATATCAAGGGCCTCCCATGAGGCAGAGTGGAGTTGTTGTGAAAGCTTTTGATGGGTCGCGTAAGACTGTGATCGGGGAAGTTGATCTCCCAATCAAGATTGGACCAAGTGATTTCTAGATCACCTTTCAGGTTATGGATATCCACCCATCTTACAGTTGTCTCCTTGGTAGACCATGGATTCACGAGGCTGGCGCCGTGACATCCACCCTACACCAGAAGCTGAAATTCGTCAAGAATAAGAAACTGGTTGTGGTAGGGGGAGAAAAGGCTCTCCTGGTTAGCCACTTGTCTTCTTTCTCATATATTGATGCTGAGGATGAAGTTGGAACGCCTTTCCAAGCTTTATCTATAGCTGAGCCTATTGAGAAGAAGTCTCCTTCATTTGCTTCCTATCGAGATGCGAAACTGGCCATTGAATGTGGTGCAGTTGCTGGGTTAGGAAAAATGATCGAGCTTGAAGATAACATGTCCCGGGCTGGCATTGGCTATTCTTCTGGGGTCTTCAACGAGCAAGGTTTGTTCAAGAGTGGAGGTTTCATCCACGCCGATCAAGCTGACAAAGCTGCTGCTATTCTGGAAGAGGATGTAGAGGATACTGACAATTTTTTCATCCCTGGCGGGATCTGCCACAATTGGGTCGCTGTAGATGTTCCTACAGTCATTCATAAGTCAGCGTAATATGTTCACTTTGTTTAAAAACCCTTCTCCCATGCCAAAAGGAGAAGTGATGACATTGTTGGCAACATTTATACAATGATATTTCATTCAATAAATTCATGTTAAATGTTTGTTTTTCCATTTGTTTTCACTTTTTGCTTTTTTGCATGAAATTGGTGATCACAAAAAACCCTAAAAAACAAAAATAAAAGCAATCTTTTCATCTGCATAATGATTTGCTTGTTTAAATTCTGAAGTTTTTTTACTATCCAAAATCATTATGCAAGTTAATTCTAAAACCCATTGAACATAATGATCCAACGCCATCTCCCAATTTTGAATTCCCTGTATTCGAGGCAGAGGAAGATGATGTTGAAGAGATTCCTGATGAGATTACCCGTCTTCTTGAGCACGAAGAGAAGATCATTCAGCCGCATCTTGAGAATCTGGAAACAATCAACTTGGGGTCTGATGATTGTGTTCGAATGGTGAAGATTGGGGCACTTCTTGAAGAGTTTGTCAAGAAGGGGTTGATCAGTTTGCTACGAGAATATTCCGATATCTTTGCTTGGTCGTATGAAGACATGCCGGGTCTAGATACAGATATTGTGCAACATTTCCTGCCTCTGAAGCCTGAGTGCGTGCCTGTGAAGCAGAAGCTCAGAAGAACTCATCCAGATATGGCAGTGAAGATCAAAGAGAAAGTTCAAAAGCAAATTGATGCGAGGTTTCTGGTGACTTCGACATATCCTCTATGGGTGGCCAAAAGTTGTGCCTGTGCCTAAGAAAGACGGAAAAGTCCGGATGTGTGTGGGTTACCGTGATTTGAATAAAGCTAGTCCGAAAGATGATTTCCCTCTACCACACATTGATATGTTGGTAGACAATACAGCTAAATTCAAAGTCTTTTCGTTTATGGACAGATTTTTTGGATATAATCAAATCAAGATGGCACACGAAGATATGGAGAAGACAACATTCATCACACCTTGGGGAACATTCTGTTATCGAGTGATGCCCTTCGATTTGAAGAAAGCCGGAGCCACGTATCAACACGCTATGACTACCTTGTTTCATGATATGATGTACAAGGAGATTGAGGTCTATGTTGATGATATGATTGCTAATCAAGAACGGAAGTTGAACATATTGAGCATTTGTTGAAGCTTTTTCAGTGTTTGAGGAAGTTCAAGCTTCATCTGAATCCGAACAAATGTACATTTGGAGTCCGTTCTGGCAAGTTATTGGGTTTTATTGTCAGCGAGAGAGGTATTGAGGTTGATCCTGCAAAGGTCAAAGCAATACGAGAGATGCCTGCGCCCAAAACTGAGAAGCAAGTTCGAGGTTTTCTTGGCCGCTTGAACTATATTTCCAGATTTATATCCCATATGACTGCCACATGTGCGCTGATATTCAAGCTCCTCCAGAAAGATCAGTCTCATGATTGGACCGAGGATTGCCAGAAAGCTTTCGACAGTATCAAAGAGTATCTGTCTGAACCTCCGATCTTGTCTTCGCCTGTAGAAGGAAGACCTCTGATCATGTATCTGACTGTTCTTGAAGACTCTGTGGGTTGTGTCCTTGGTCAGCAAGACGAGTTTGGAAAGAAAGAATCTGCTATATACTACCTGAGTAAGAAGTTCACTGATTGTGAGTCTCGGTACTCTATGCTTGATAAGACATGCTGTGCTTTGGCTTTGTCCGCTAAGCGTTTACGCCAGTACATGATAAATCATACAACTTGGTTGATATCCAGAATGGATCCAATCAACTACATCTTCGAGAAGCCTGCTTTAACAGGGAGGATTGCCCGTTGGCAGATGTTGCTGTCTGAGTATGATATCGAGTATCGAGCTCAGAAAGCTATTAAAGGTAGTATCTTGGCTGACCACTTGGCACATCAGCCGATTGAAGATCATCAATCTGTTCAGTACGACTTCCCTGACGAGGAGATTCTGTATTTGAAAATGAAAGATTGTGATGAGCCTACACTTGATGAAGGTCCGGGACCTGGTTCCAGATAGACGTTGGTGTTTGATGGCACTGTAAATCAGTACGGAAATGGAATTGGGGCAGTAATCATTACTCCTCAGGGCACACATATTCCTTTTACAGCAAGGTTAACTTTCAAATGCACGAATAATATGGCGGAGTAAGAAGCCTGTATTATGGGATTGGAAGAATGCATTGATCTAAGGATCAAGCATCTTGATGTGTATGGTGATTCGGCCCTCGTTGTCAATCAGATCAAGGGTGAATGGGAAACGAATCAGCCTGGTCTTATTCCATACAGAGATTATGCGAGGAGGATTTCAATGTTCTTTATAGAAGTTGACTTTCATCATATTCCTCGAGAGGATAATCGAATGGCAGATGCTCTTGCTACGCTCGCTTAAATGATAGTGGTCAAGTATTGGAATGAAGTTCCCAATATCACCGTGATGCGCTCGGATAGACCAGCTCACGTCTTTGCAGTTGAAGAAGTCAAAGACGACAAGCCTTGGTATTTTGATATCAAGAATTTCCTCCAGAACCAGGTCTACCCGCCTGGGGCATCTGTGAAAGATAGGAAAACTTTGAGAAGGTTATCAGGCAGTTTCTACCTCAGTGCTGAACTGTTGTACAAGAGGAATTTTGACATGGTTCTGCTCAGATGCGTGGATAGACACGAAGCAAACCTGTTGTTGACTGAGGTCCATGAGGGTTCATTTGGTACTCATTCCAATGGACATGCCATGGCTAGAAAGATGCTGAGAGCAGGCTACTATTGGCTGACAATGGAGTCTGATTGCAGCAAATATGTGAAGAAATGCCACAAGTGTCAGATTTACGCGGACAAGATTCATATTCCTCCGACACTTCTGAATGTGATTTCATCACCATGGCCTTTCTCTATGTGGGGAATTGACATGATCGGCATGATTGAGCCGAAAGCGTCCAACGGACACAGGTTTATTCTCGTAGCAATTGACTACTTCACCGAATGGGTTGAAGCGTCGTCATATGCGAATGTGACCAGGCAGGTGGTCGTGAAGTTTATCAAGAATCAGCTGATATGCCGTTATGGTGTGCCTGATAAGATCATTATTGATAATGGATCTAACTTGAACAACAAAATGATGGAAGAGCTGTGCGCTGAGTTTGAGATTGCACACCATAATTCCTCTCCTTACAGACCCAAGATGAATGGGGCTGTTGAAGCTGCTAATAAGAATATCAAGAAGATTATCCAGAAGATGACAGTCACGTACAAAGATTGGCATGAGATGTTGCCATTTTCTTTGCATGGATATCGTACATCTGTCCGCACTTCAACAGGGGCAACCCCTTTTTCTCTTGTTTACGGCATGGAGGTTGTTCTCCTAGTAGAGGTGGAGATCCCATCAATGAGAGTCTTGATGGAAGCCAAGTTCACTGATGTTGAATGGATCCAGAGTCGTTACGACCAGTTGAATCTGATTGAAGAGAAGCGATTGACTGCCATGTGCCATGGTCAGTTATATCAGCAGAGAATGAAGAAAGCATTCGATAAGAAGGTCAAGCCTCGTGTGTTCCGAGAGAGTGACCTTGTGCTCAAGAAAGTCTTGTCTTTCGCGCCCGATTCCAGGGGCAAGTGGACTCCAAACTGTAGCGGTGTATTCGTCGCTATATGATCTATCGATTAAATCATAAGCTAAGAGATACATTGAAATTTCGAGTCGCCACCGCACTTTTATTTATCCAAAGGATTGGCTAAAAAGCGAACAAAAGCCTAAGAAGTTTTACACGTAGAAAACTAATAAAAAGATCAGAGAGTCTGGGTAAGGGGTAAATTACGCAATGGGAAGGTGTTAGGCACCCACTACGTCCTAGGTACTCCTAGGGAGCCCTTTTCACACTTGTTGTGCTAAATTGTTATTTGTTATGACATAAAGATTGTGCAAACATGATTGGGATGATGAGAAAAGAATATACAAGTTTATTATTTTTGTGTTATTGGGTTATTGGGTTTGAACGGATGAACCCGCTGCCTACGTACCTTCCATCAAAGGTAAGGATCAAAACGCCGTAGTTCGGCTAAAAGATTTCCAAAAGTTGGTGGATTCAGTTTTAAACACAAGCACTGAGGCTTTTCATTATCAATGGGAGAACACTCGACCAGAAACAACATCCACCATGCGAGGATAGCTTCGACGTACTAGAGGGGTTAGCCCTGTTTTCAGTACGGAAGTCTTACTGTCGACTCACTAAGGATAGGCAAGATTTACATCAACCACAAAGATAATTGAAACCTATGGCTAATGCATGAAAAGATTAACAATGGACAGAGCCAAAACAAGTGAATGAGTGATGTTAATTGATTGTGATTATGAAAATGAAGTCAAAGTATGATTAGGATTGATTCAAAGAAGTATTATGAAAATGAAGTTTGAAAAAGAAGTCAAGGACTTGGGGTCCAGGTTTTTAGTTAGAAAACATGAAGATGTTTGCACAACACTTATGTCAAGTTTAAAAGGTATAGTGTGAAAAGGTCTAGGACATAATGAGGATGAATGGATGGATTGTAAAACTTCTTAGAAGGTTCACTTCTTGAAATCATATAGCAGATGATTCAAGTGTGTCCTTTGGAATGGCAATTAATAATAACAAACAAACAAATAAGCAAAAGCGGATATCGGATGCCAATCACTGGGCTTATACCAATCTCCTAAAATAAAACTGGATATCAGATGCCACTCAATGGTCTTACACTAATCTCCTCAAACAAAGAAATAAAAGGCGGATACCGGATACCAATAGATGGATTTACACCAGTCTCCTAAAACAGAAATGGATATCAGATGCCACTCAATGGTCTTACACTAATCTCCTCAAAAGAAAAACAAAGATGAGAAATGGAGGTTAAATGCCAATCTGTCTGGACTTAGGTTAACTCCACAGTATGGTCCTAGGAAATCCAATGCCACATTACAGGGACTTACAATGGATCCTCACATACAAGAACAAAAGCAACAATATGATCACAGGAATGCAAATGCCAGCTTACAGGGACTTACAGTTGCAACCTCACATAAACAGAGAAAGCAAAACAAGGATGTCAGATGCCAATCTGTCTGGACTTACTCTAACATACACAGTATGATCCTAGGAAAACAAATGCCAACTTGCAGGGACTTACAGTTGTATCCTCACATACAAAACAAACAAAGCAACATGTGATCATAGGAAAGCAAATGCCAACTTACGGGGACTTACAGTTGCTTCCTCACATACAATCAAGTAAAAGCATCAGGCAAAGATAAGATGAGTGGCCAAGGTGATGGTCTTATACTCACTTCCATATCATAGGAGCAATGGCCAATGGATGGTCTTACAATTGTCCTCAATGGGTAAACAGCAATGATAATGTCACAAAGACAAATGAGATGATTATGCATTGATGAGCAATTAATGATGATGAGTGCACAAAGCATGAAAGCAAACATGTGTATATGAAGCAATCAATCAATCCATCAATATCAGACAGCACACTCTATAGCCAAACAAGGGGGCTCACACAAGAGGGTTTGACTATGAAAGTCCACTGTAATAGGTGAAGGTTGCTCTTAACCTTGCCATTGAGAGGCTAAGGTGAAGCAGATGAATAGGAAATGAGGGGTGTGCCTCATTGCTTCTATCTCAGATCAGAGAGAGCATCAAATAATAGAAAGTAGGGGAGTTCAGAAAGATGGAACTCTTTCCACATTATTGACTCGATTAGATCTTGGGTATTTATCTCAATGCTTCAACCATGTAATGGGAGCAAAGAGAGGACACACTGAATAGTGGGGGATAGATTACTTATCCCTACCTTCCACCAATTGCCTTACTTGAAGGACTTTTCCTGCTTGGGACAATTTTAAACACACACAGGCATTGCCTCTTAAGGAGGACTTCAGACAGTTTGCCCGGTCAAATAACAGACCGGGTCTCCAGACTACATGAAGAAGAAATGTTTATACCTCAAAGCAAATGCTAAATAGCAAAGCAAGCAAGTTCAAAGAACTTAAGCAACTAAAGTACCTGAAAAAGTCAAACCAATTAGCAAACAGTTCAACAGTCAAAATCAAAAGGAAATAACCCAATAGTCAACCACAGAGGGACCAATTGTGCAAGGCACAAAGACTCAAGTATGTGAGTCACCTACAAAACAAATGTTAGCACATGAAACAATCAAACTAAAACACATTTGAGTGATCCTCAAGGCATTGGTGCTTAACCTGAAACAGATGAACTCAACATAAGCTTAGAAGACCACTAGGACTAGCCTAGGGTCAAAGGTGAAAGAAAAAGTCAAGGCGGCAAGGAAAAGTCAACCCAATTCATGTTCAAACATTTAAGAAGTAATCTCAATTTGAATTCAAAATTATATCATGCATCAATGTCATTTCATATGCAAAAGGATGCAAAGCATGGCAAGAAAGAGCACAAATAGGTCAACAGCAAGACCTCATTCAAAAGTCAACTCAAACATTTTCAAAAATCATGAAATAAATCACACTCAATCCTAACATTTAGCATGGTATACATGTAAAATTTCATGGCATTTGGATGAGAGGAAGGCAGTCAATTAAAATCAAGAAGTCAACACATTTTCAAGTATGCACAATGAAGGTCAACAAACATGGGTCAACTTCAAAAAATCATATTAAATTGAAAACAGAAGAGAAATGAATGAGGTTAACACCAATGCAAAGCTTGAGGTGTCTAGTTATCACATATGAAATTTCATGGTCATACAATAAGATTTGAGAATTTCACAAAAGATTTGGCAACATGTATCACATAAAGTCAACAAATGACTAAGCATGGAAGAAAATTCACAATCAAATGGAAAACAGCAAGATTAATTCCAAGAAAATTCATACACAAACTAGACATGTGATAGATGATTCATGCAAAATTTGGGGTCAATTGGATAAGAGGAAGCATGTGAACAAAAATTGGGAAAATACATGATCATGGTATAGCACCAAATGTAACACATAACTTCAGAAAATCATAACTCTCAATCCACAAATGATAAATGCACAAACTTTATATGGAAATGAAGGTCAATGTGTCTAGTTTCACCACAAAAAATTTCAAGGGCATTGGATGCAACATGACAATTTCACAATTGAAATGGTAAGAGATATCATTTATGCATACATGTTGGGAAAATAATTATCATTAAAAATCCAGCCAATGGAAAATCAATTAAAATTCACAATAAAAAACTAGACACATTTGTGATCATCATGCAAAAGATTTCATAATTTTTGGATGAAATGTGAAAGAGAAATTAATTTGTGAAGTTGGATGAAATTTGAGGCAACATGAGCAAACAACATGAACAAAGGGGTCAAACTAAGGTCAACCGATGGCATTTTTGCAAATATCCCTTTCATTAATCAAAACGCCCCGTTTTGAAGGGACACGGGAAATGTTCCCATTGGCTGTTGCCAATGGAACAGTAAACTTGGCCAATAGCAGCAAGGTTCTGGGTTTCTAAAAACCCTAGGGTTTAACCGACAAGTTCATGGCTATGGCATTCAGCATTCGATCAAAAACAACAAATGAACAGCAGCATATAACATAACAATTATGCAACCATCAAGTAGCCACAACCCACACACAACAACCACAAACCATATGGATTTCTGGGCAGCTTAAAAATAGCAAAACAGCAGGGCACTCATGTTCTTCATGCAAGCATCATCATGAAACAAATTTCGAACAACCATCACAACAGCATAGCATTATTAACATCAAGCAACATCAACCAATCGACCAAGCAAACAATTAATCGTGGAAATTCTGGACAGGGCAAGTTGCAAACAGCAGCATGTACACATTCATCATCATGCATCTCAAAATTAAATCGTCCAAAACATGAACAAAAGCATCAACCAATAAGCGTGGCCAGGAAGCATCATCATTAAGCAACATTAATCAACAGCTAAACACACATAAACATGGGAATCCTGGGCAGAGTTATGTTCATGTAACAGCAGCAACAACATCATCACTATCATGCAAAATCATCAAGAATCAAAATGTCCAGAAAATGAAACCAAGCATGCCAATATCATCATCAAGCATTCAGTATCACAAATATGGCACCAATTTTCATCAAATCATCATAGCCAAGCCAAATCGATGGAAAATGCATTTGTTCATAAAAATGAAAAATCAAGATTTCTGGCCAAAACACAACCAAATCAAGCATGCTTTAGTTCATTAGAACTAGCTCAAAAAGATCTTTCATAAATACATCATGGCATGGCATATAATGGAAGTCGATTCACTTACTTATTTTGGAAGAAAATCGAAAACAGGTGGTGTATTGGTTGATTTGAGCTCAAACAGTTGCTTCTTTTGGCCTTGCAATGATGGAGAATGAAGTATGTTAGCTCAGCACCTCTTGAAAACTTCCAACACTTGACCTGCCATTGTTGAGCTTGATGAAAAGCAGAGTGAGAAAGAGCTGTTACAGCAGGGGAATGGATGTTGATTAAGCTTCAAAATGTGGTTTGGATGATGAAGGAATGAAGGTTACTCGAGTTTCTTCAAGGGTTTTGCAGAATTTTGCTAAAAGGCCAAAATGCAAGAAGGAGAGTATGTGTTTTTTCTGTTTGGTGGCTGTCAAAAACTAGGGTTGCAATCCAGAAAATGAGACTTAAATATCAGCTGTTTAAGGTCTGTTAATGATGTGTTAAGCTGGTTTTTGTTTAATGACATGATTTGCAACTTTGCTAATTTGTACCAAAGTGGAAGTGGAGGGTGCAAGCTGGTCGACTGGGCCTTGAAATGAGCTGTAGACAGACCATGTAAATGCTGTTTTTAATCTGTACTTGAATTGCTAGCTTGCCTTGTTTGAATGAAACCAATTTGCACATTTTGACCATTTTGCATCTCTTGCCAAAATTATGGTATAATGGTGATATGAACATGGTTTTGGAATTGGAACAAGTCACAAATGACATATGAAACATTTCCCAATTGGCCAAATTAAGAAAAAGTCCATAAATCAAAAAGTCAAAGTTTGGTCAAACTTTGAATTTAAATGAAAAAGGTCCAAAAATGCCATTTTGAATGGTAGGGTTTTGATGAATGAAATTTATATTTTTGGAAAGAGGAGGAAAAATGTGGTTTGTAGGAAAAAACCCCACCAAATTTGGCCTTATGGTTTGAGAGATATGGCTTGTTGAAGTTCATGATTTTGTGAAAATGATTTGATCATATCTTGACAACCACACATGGGATTTGGGAGTTCTTGGACTTTTTGAAAATGGGAAGACAAGATCTTCAACTTTCATGTTGGGCAAAAATTCATTTGAAGCTTGTATCATGATGTAAGTTTAAGATCAAGAAGTTTCCATTTTTGGCAGTTGAAATTACAGGTCCACTTTCTATTTCTGGAAAATTTTCTGATTTGACTTGATTTTCTTCCATGATGAGGTTTGACATGATAGATGAGGCTTATACAAGCATGAATGAGCTCCTTCAAATCAATTCTATCCATCAAATCCTTGATTAAATCCACAGTTGACCAAGTTTGACTTTTCTAGGGTTTTGGATGACTGAAGTACTTCTGATGAATTCCAAACCCTAATTCCTTGAGACCTTGACTTCAAATGATGTCCCAAGATATATGAACTCTTGATTATTGATCATGGTGCCCAAATTCTGCAAGAATGGCCACCATCCATTGCTTTGACTGACTGTTGACTGTCTTTGACCTAATTGCTGATGATTGTTTCAGCTGCAAGCAACAAGGTTAGACTGACAATATTTTTGTACTTTTTGGTTAATAAACATATGAAAGCAAAGATATACAAATGCAAAGGATGCTTGGTGATCAAGAAACAACTCACAAGGCAACCCACCCACTAGGAGGAAAGCTAGGGCATGCAGTGATCCTTGAGACAATGATATGAGATGATATGGGCCATGAGGGATCTTAGGGCCAAAATTGGGGTCTTACACAAACTACGAGGGTCCATATGTTGTTAAGAGAGCCTTTTCAGGCGGTGCTTTGATGCTTACAACAATGGATGGGGAGGATTTCACTCGTCCTGTGAATTCAGATGCAGTCAAGAAATACTTTGCCTAAAAAGATAAAAACAGAATAGCTCGCTAAGTTGAAAACCCGAAAGGGCGGCTTAGGCAAAAATGAGCGTCTCAGTGGATTAACTTGAAAGGGCGATCCAGGCAAAAGTTAGAGACATAAAAAAAAGTATATTTGCATCCCGCTAGATTGAGTACCTCACCCTGGGGCAATCTAGGCAAAAATTAGGGATTTGGCAAGTAACTGCATCCTGACAAGACTTTATGTTTCACAGCTGTCTTTTCGTCAGAGATTCCCGCTCAGTCATCGTCAACTGAAGCTTCAAATACATCGGATTCAAATTGGTAGAGAAATGGTCATTATGTTCAATGTAGCCCTCTTCCAATATATATCACCGATTTCAAATTTGTACAGATCTATGGAGTCTTGCCATTTGCAGGCTACCATTCCATCAAATAAATTTGAGCTTTTATCCAATTATTTGCACTCTTATTTGTTTCAATTCAACAAATGTTTCGCATGTTTTAATTGATAAAATGTCATTGTTTTAAACAAACAAAATTTTTCACAAAATTGTTTTTAAACAAAGTGAACATTCACAATGATGAAAGGATACTTAAGAATTTCTCAGTGCTCTCCCAAGGGTGGCTTGATTTCCAACAGAGTAAGACTTTTGTTCATATTCCTGGCATGGTTGTATCCTCTTTCTCCAGATGGTTGTTGGGGTTTCTCCCCAAGCAGAGCGTCTGTTGAGTTCCCCCCGAGCAGGGTGTTTGTTGGGATTCTTCCCCGAACACGATTTTGTTAAGACTTTCCCCATCAGAGTGCTTATTGAGGTTTTCACCTCCCCTCCCTCCAGCAGAGCAGTGACTTCTTTCCTCCTCAGCAGTTGTGGATTTTTTTTGGAAGGTTCAGTATTTGGTGGTTGATCCCCAGTTCTCTTTCTCTTCCTCAGGTAAATCTCCAGTAAATTGGTAGCATGGTGGATTGTATCTGTGATGATTCCTCCCCTGCAGAGATTTGGTGAGTTCCTGATATCTTTGATCCCAGTAGAGTTGCTTGTGTGGAAAAATCTATTTGTGTGATCTTTTCTCCCTCAGTGCATTCGTCCCCAGTGGAGTTGCTGACAGTATCCCCAGTAGAGTTGCTTGTGCGGCCAAATTCTACTTGTGTGTTTTGTTTTCTTCAGCAGTTTCTGCTTATGCAGTAAACTCCTTTCCTCAGCTGAGACTAATGATCCATCACTCAGAGATTTTGTGCGTGATTCCTGTGATATATCTGATTCTCCTGCGGAGTTAGATTCCTAGCATCTCATATCTCCAGCAGATTGGATACTCTCCATTAGAGATCCTGGCTTTCTCTCCTGTGGTGTAGTACCGAGCGTTTGTACCCTGGGCCTGTTTGTGTTAGATATGTCTGTTTTGTCAGCATTCATCAAACATAAATCAAGCATATTCATGCATACTTTCAACATTTAGATATTCATGTTGCATTTTTCGCCATATATCTTTTGTTTGTTGTCTCCTGCTAAGTGGTGATATAGATCTCTCCAATAGATCTCCCCAAGCAGATGTCGGGTGTCTAATCTCTCAATATAGAGTCATCCCCTTAAGCAGAAAGTGTATGTCCTTTCTTTCTGCAGTTCCCCACTGAGATACATCCTCGTGGATGACGGTTGTTTCCGTTCCCTCCCAACACATATAATGGGATGGGTTTTTCCTTATTGAGTTATATCCTCATTAGGATGAGTCTTGATTCAGTTTGCCTTTTTGGTTTGATCCTGAATTGGCCTTTTTGCAACTGTCTCTTGTGCTTCCCTGTGGAATAAATGAATGTTTGCTCAGTAACCAGCAATCATTCACTTCATCCTCAGCGAATCTGTGGCCTCTACCCAGTAACCGGTAGTTGTAAGTCCTATCTTTATGGTTTTCTACCCCGTATTTGGTAGTTATAAATCCTACTTTCTTTCCCCTAGCAGAGGTAACCCTTGTGGTTCATCCTGGTTGATGGCAGATTTTTGTGGTCTTCTACCCAGTATTCGGTAGTTGTAAATCCTATCCTTTGATCCTCAGCTGAGTCTCTGGTCTTCTACCCAGTATTTGGTAGTTGTAAATCCTACTTTTCTTGCTCTTCAGCAGAGTTTGTGGTTTTCTACCCAGTAACTGGTAATGATCCCCCCGTGCGGAGTAGTGATCCTTTCGCTCCCCATGTAGAGGTTCTGGTTTCTACCCAATATTCGGTAGTTGTAAACCCTATATTTTATCCTCATCAGAGTCGATTGGTTTCTACCCAGTATTCGGTGGTTGTAAATCCTAATCTCTCTCCTTTGCAGAGTTAACCTTTTTTGGCTCATCCTGATTGATGACGGTTACTCTTGGTGGTTATCAATATCCAGTATTCGATGTTGATCTTTCCTCACCCTCTTCTGGGTAATTGCTCTGAGTAAGCAATTGTATCCTCAGCAGATGTGGATAATTGCCGTATGCTAGCAATTGTATCCTCAGCGGGTCCTTTCACCGTTTTCCAGTGATTTGTTCCCCGGATCATTGATTTTTCATCAATGCATCCCCAGTGATTTCTCTTTCATTTACCCTTTTGTTGGTAATGATTGTTGCTCCCTTTGATCAGTCATCATTATATACCTAGTTTTGGTATCCCGATGCCTTTCTTTTCGGATGATTTATCCTTTATTAACCCAGTAGTCGGTTGTGGATGATCTTCCATGCGAGTATATTATCTACGTTCTGACGGTAATAGATAATATATCTCATGCACTCTTCAGTCGAAGCCTGTTGTGTTTCCCCAGTCGAGTAAGATTCGTGTTCCCTTTGCGGAATCGAATATTCATTGCCTCCCTTCTTTTTTGAGTGTATCTCCTAGTAACCGGTGATATGTCTCCTGGATAATTGCCGTATGCTTGCAATTTATCCCCGGCGAGTTATCTTTCGTTTACCCTGTTGTTGTTGGTAACGATTGTTTCTCTTTTCGGTCGGTCACGTATTATATACCCAGTAACTGGTATCTCTGGTGCTCCTTCCATGCGAGTATATTATCTACGTTCTGACGGTAATAGATAATATGTCTCATGCACTCCTTGGTCAAAATCTTTTGATTGTTTCTCCAGTGGAGTAAGATTCGTATTCCTTGTGGAATCGAATATCCATCCTTTAACAAGTTTGCGTTTTGCCCTCTTCAGGATGATGAGTGTTTTGGCAGTAAAAATCAATTCACGTTTCGGTCGGTCACCTATTATATACCCAGTAACCGGTATACCTGGTGTTCCTTCCATGCGAGTATACTATCCATGTTCTGACAGTAATGGATAATATATCTCATGCACTCTTTGGTTGAAGCCTTTTGTCCTTCCCCATTTGAGTAAGATTCGTTCTCCCTTTGCGGAGTCGAATGTCCATCCTGTAAGTCGATTTGCTTTTTCAAGCCCTCCTTTTGGATGATGAGTGTTTTGGAAGTAAACCCCAATTCACGCTTTGGTTGGTCACCTATTATATACCCAGTAACCGGTATCCCTGGTATTTCTTCCTTTCTACTCCCTATTATGACCTTGGTCCCCTGTGGAGTCAGATTTTCCTGAGTCGATGTACCTTTTTCAGGTCTTCCTCAGATGTTTTGGTTGATTGATATCTCTAACCCTTATATCGGTCTTAGATATTCATTCTTCCTGAGCTTGTTACCCAGTAACCGGTAACACCTCATCCTTGTGCTTCCTCTGGAGAGTCATTGTTAGACATTCCCCACCGGAGTATCTGTTGTGATTCACCATTTTGCTGTATTGGCGTTTTCCCCAATATATGCATTTTTTCCCTGGCAGGGAGGTTCTGTGTGAATCTTTCCCCAGCCTGAGTCTGGATTTTGATCTGAAGTATCCTTGGTGGATAGTTTTGCTGTGTTGGCATTTTCCCCAATACACGCATCTTTGAGTCAGCTTGAGTCTTTCCATCGGATGTGTTTCCCTTTGGAAATCTTTTCCTCAGTATCCGTCTTCTATTCCCCAGTTTTGTCTCCAGTTTCAAGTCGTGTCCTGCTCACGCAGTGTCAATTTCTTTTTCCCCTAATTCTGAGTCGTGTCCTGTTCACGCTTTTTTTTCTTTTTTTCTTATCCCCGTGAGAGTCCCCGTTAGAGTCTCTGTGTTCCTAGTGAGTGTATCACTCCAATGGGTTGTATTTCTCGTGATTTTCTTTTCTTCTTTGTGGACTCATATTCCCACAGAGATAGTTTGTTTACATGCATACATCTGCATCATGAGGTCTCTTAAGGACCAAAATTTGTCTCTTTGTTGTTATTTAATCCCATTCTACCGCGTCGAGATGAAGATTTTAACCTTCACTTCTCTGGCTAGAATGATCCTAAATAGGGGCATCTGTAAGACCCCAATTTTGTCCCTAAGATCCCTCATGGCATCATATCATATCATTGCATAGCCTCAAGGATCTTTGTGCACCTTGCTTCCTTCCCTGTGGGTGGGATCTTTTTGATAGTGGTTTTTGATCACCAGGCATTGCTTGTATTTGTATATCATTTGCTTTTCTTTTAATCACTAACCAAAAGTACCAAAAATATGTCATTAATCTTTGTTACTTGCAGCTTAAGTAGTCAACAGGTCAAGGCACTGTCAAGTGAATCCTTTGTGCAAGAGATGAGGTTTTCCATATAGATGTGGATCATGTGATCGTTATCTTGAGCTTATATGAGCTATGGTTCCATTTTGGATCAAATTCATCAAGTGGCAAAGTCCCAAGTTCATCAGAATATTTCAGGTCTTCTAAGGACCAATGCAAGTCAATTGAAAGTCAACTGAGGGCTTTGAGTATGGGAATTGAATTTCTTCATCTCCTTCATGTCCAAACAAGGCCTATTCATCATGTCAAACATCTACATTGAAGATTTTGAGGTCAAGTCAAAAGTTTCCCAAAATGGAAAGTGACCTATAATTTCAAGTTTCCAAAAATGGAAAGTTTTTGGACCAAATTCAACTCAACTTTCCAACATCAAAGAAGCTTCAAATGAATTTTTGTCCATTTCCAAAAAGTCCAAGATCTTGAGCATCTGCTGAATGGTTGAGGAGATATGATCAAATCATTGTCAAGTTTGCATGGAACTTCAAAAGGCCATAACTTTTGATTCATAACTCCAAATTTAGTGCCTCTTTTTGCATTTTGCTTGTCATGACCTCTAATTTCCAAATCATTCATCACATTGCATGAAATTTTATCATATGATATTTTGTTCATTCATGCCCATTTTGGAGGGAAAATGATAAATTTGAAATTAGTGCATTGTATGAACAAAATACCATTGCCAACATGTGCATGAGGTGATTTTAAGTGAATTTGAGCTCCCATTTGGTACTGTTCACGTATGCATTTGCCATGCACCACACAAATTGTCATTTTTGGTCACACACCCCATTTTCAATAATCTCAATTAAACCATGCTTAATTTTAATTAGGATGTGATTAAGACTGAGTATATATACCAAATCCTAACAGAATTTCTGATTATTCATCATTTCTAGATCTAGATTCTTCTTCCCTCCAAAAATTCTCTCAATCCAAATTTGAAATCTTTCACATAACACCTTAATTTGACTGCATAATCGTGTTCATGGATCATCATTAAGTGCAAATCAAGTGCTGGATTGGAAGGATTGGTGAAGAATCAAGCATATGAAGCTCAAGAACATGAAGATGGAAGTGATGATTTGAGCTAGATCTAGATCGTGCCAAGCCTCAATTATTGCATCAAGCTTCATAACATCATCTCAGGAGTTGATCTGGACACTTGCAAGGCCTTGGATCTACAGTTTCATTGGTCTGCTCTTCAAGAGGTAAAAATTCGATCCTCTTAATTCTTGATGTTATGCACATGTTTAGATAGATCTCCTTACGCTGAAAATTCTGATCTAAATTTCATAAAAAATGGTGTAGAATTGCCTGAGATACGTGTGTTTGAAGTTTTGATTGTGGAGAATGTTTTGATTCGATTTGCTTTGTACATGATGAATTAACGGGAAATAATGCTTGATCTGTAATGTACATAGCATAAGCTTTCATTTGATATAATTTTTTCGCGATTCTGGAAAATTCTTCATGTGCGTGTACTGTTCCTCCACCGTCTTCACGAAGAAGACGGTGGTTTCCGCCCTTGGCCACCGCGCGCTCCTCCCTCTGGTTTTCCTAGGGTTTTCGTCCTAGTCACGTCCACATGTGCAGGCTTGTTGGCCTTTTGATTGGCTCTCATGCGTTTGACCAAGCCACATGCGCGTTGACCTGCTGATGCAAGCGCCAACGCATTAGTGAAGCTATGCGTTTTGATCCCTCCCTCCATTCGATCCTTGGCGCTAGCATCTTTGAATTATTTTGTTCAGCGCGCTTCATTTTTATCTGGACCGAGTTCGATCCATGCCTGAGCCACATTTTAAAATCAATTTCATCATTTTACTTTTCCCTCCAATATCATGCACATGTGTTACATTTTATTTCAACATTTTTCATCACATTCAAAAAATCATATCAAATTGAAAATGACTCCAAATAATTCCAGAATTTTCGCTATATGATCCTTGGAATGTCTACTATTTTATGGTTGTGGTTTTATGATTTTACCATTTCTGGATTTTTAAATGTGGTTGATTCTTTGGACATGTGTGCAAAATGTACTATGCTTCATTCTTTCTATCATGAAATGCTCAATAATGATCCAATTGCCATGGAATTTTGTGTGATGATTCCTAACATGCTGATTGATGTTTGAGGCTTGGTTTGGTATTTTTCTCATTTTCCATTTCTGTTTTAGGCATGTGATTGTATGGTGTGACAATATGTGTCACACAATTTGATGTCATAATTATGCATTTTCATATCCATGTCAATTGAACTCTGATGATTCTAATTTTTGGCATGATGATTATATTTGACATGTTGTGTGCACATAAAAATTTCCAAGATTGTTTGATTCATTTCTGTTTTAATATGGAATTTTCATTCTTGATGATCACTTATGTGCTTTGAATTTGTCTTCGCTATAGCTTGCTTGGTTGATGACTTTGATTAATGCCTTTGACTTGGTCCTTTTTAGGACATGTTTATACTTGAATAAATGAGCTTTTTGTGGAGTATTGGTTGCTGTTTTGATTTTTTGATTTGCTTTTGACCCTAGGCTTTTGCCCTAGGGGTTTGTACTCACAATTTGAGCTTTGCCTTTTAGGTTTAAGCAATAAGTCCTAATGGATGATGTGATCTCCTTGCTTGAGATACAATTTGTTTTGTTTAACTAATGTTGATTGTGTTGTAGATCTTTTGGAGGTGGACTCACTTGAATGAGTGCCTTTTCTGAATTGCATTGTGTATATTGGTTGTCTGACTGTTGACTATCTGTTTAGTTTGTCTGAATGTGATATTTGACTTGTTTGATTTTCTTACAGGTACTTTAGTAGCTTTAACTCATTACTTGAGTTGCTTTGCTTTGATTGTGGTTGGCATACCACTTAGGTAACTTCTTATCTTCATGTAGTCTGGAAGACCTGCCATTTGGTAGGCACCTGTCTGAAGCCCTCCTTAAGAGGCCATGTTTTTGATTGTTTAATTTTGTGCTGAAGACCTCAATGAGGCATGGTTACAGGTAAAGACCTCCTAAGTGAAGAGGCATTGGCAGATAAAAGGGATGTGCAATCCATCCCCTGATATTCAGTTGAGTCTTTCACTTTGCTCACACCATGTGTTGATGCCTTTTGAATAAACACCCAAAATCTTGTATATAGAGTCAGTCATTGTGGAATAGAGTTCCTCATTCTGGACTCCCACACCTTATTTGATTAAAGGTCACCCAGGCCAGGTTAAGAGCTATGAGGTCTAACCCTCATCTCCTATTTCATCTGCTCACCATGATGGTCAATGTCATTGGTTAAGAGCCTCAGACACCCTTTCCAGTATTTGGCTTGTTTGTCGAGGTTGATATGACCCTTTGACTAAAGCCCAACTTTGATTGAGCCTCTTGGTTGTGTATAGCGTGTGATAATTGATTGCTTGTTTGCTTATTTGTGCATCATTCATATGCTTGTTTTGCATTTGTTATGTGTTTTCTGTTGAGGAGTCAGATGTAAGACCATTGATTGGCTATCTGTTTCCTGTTCCTTTTGGGGAGCTGGATATAAGACCATTGATTGGCACTCCATTTCCTGTTTTATTTTCTTTCATGGAGTCAGATGTAAGACCATTGATTGGCTATCTGTTTCCTATTTGGTTTTCTTTTTGTGGAGCTAGATGTAAGACCATTGATTGGCTATCTGTTTCCTATCTTATTTTGTTTTGTGGAGTTAGATGTAAGACCATTGATTGGCTATCTGTTTCCCGTTTTGTTGCTTTGTGGAGTTGGACGTAAGACCATTGATTGGCACTCCGATTCCCATTTTGTCTTCGGAGTTGGATATAAGACCATTGATTGGCTATCCATTTCCAGTTTTATTGTTTCTTTGACCTTGCTTATTTGCTTATTGCTTGGTGCTGCCTAATTCCTAAGGAACTTCCTTGAATCATTTCTATGATTTAGAGAAAGCAATCCTGCCTGTGGCTTTGCCCCTTAACCCTCACCCTTTTGTGATTAACTTTGAACCTTGTTTTCATCTTTAGCCCAAACCAGAAAACTTTTGTGCAAACATTTTCACTTGTTTTCAAACTAGAAACCTAGGCCTTAGGCCTTTGATTTTCAAACTTCATTTTCATAATACTTCTTCTGAATTGAACTTTAATATCAACTTTGACTTGTTTTTGTGAATACTTCTAATTGATTAATTTCACTCATTCAATTGCTTTTGTGGCCTTTGTCCACTTCTTAATCAAGTTTTCATGCATTAGCCATAGATCTGAATTATTTTGGTGGCTGATATAAATCTCGCCTTTTGTCCTTAGTGATTGAATAGTAAGACTTCCATGCTTATTATAGGGTTAACCCCTCACTAGCATGTTGAAGCTGTTCTCACATGGTGGACTTGTGGTTGTTCAGATTGAGTTTACTCCCGTGGATAATGAAAGACCTTAGGGCTTTTGTTTTAAAATCAATCCACTCACTTTTTGGAAATCTTTTAGCCGAACTACGACGTTTTGATCCTTATCTTTCATGAAAAGGTACGTAGGGAATGGGTTTCATCCATTCAAACACAAAAATAATAAAAATTGTATATTCTTTTCTCATCCCTTCAATCAATGTTTGCACAAAATAATTTCATAAACAAATAATGGTACAACAAGTTGTGAAAAGAGGTTCCTAGGAGTACCTAGGATGCATTGGGTGCCTAACACCTTCCCTTTGTATAATTACCCCCTTACCCAGATCTCTGACCTTTTATTAGTTTTCTTTGCGTAAAACTTCTTAGGCTTTTGTTTGCTTTCTAGCCATTCCTTTAGATAAATAGAAGTGCGGTGGCGACTCTATCTTTGTATGCTTTGCTTTTGATTTAGTCAATAAATCATAAAGTGACGAATACACCGCTACAGGTGAGGGTTAAGGGACAATGCCACGGGCAGGATTGCTTTCTCAAGATCATAGAAATGATTCAAGTAAGTTCCTTTGGAATCAGGCAACAGAGAGCAATAAGCAAATAAGCAAGAGTCTCAGATAAGAGAGCAACAAAAAACTGGATATGAAGTGCCAATCAATGGTCTTACATCCAACTCCGAAACAAAATGGGATACGGATAGCCAATCAATGGTCTTACATCTAACTCCACAAAAGAAACAAAATAGGAAACAGATAGCCAATCAATGGTCTTACGTCTGACTCCACAAAAGAAAACAAGATAGGAAACAGATAGCCAATCAATGGTCTTACGTCTGACTCCACAAAACAAAACAGAATAGGAAATGGAGTGCCAATAAATGGTCTTATATCCAGCTCCCCAAAAGGAACAGGAAACAGATAGCCAATCAATGGTCTTACATCTAACTCCACAAAAGAAAACAAAATAGAATAGGAAATAGATAGCCAATCAATGGTCTTACATCTGACTCCACAAAACAAAACAGAATAGGAAATGGAGTGCTAATAAATGGTCTTATATCCAGCTCCCCAAAAGGAACAGGAAACAGATAGCCAATCAATGGTCTTACATCTGAATCCTCAAAAGAAAACACATAACAAATGCAAAACAAACATATGAATGATGCACAAATAAGAAAACAAGCAATCAATTATCACATGCTATACACAACCAAGGGGCTTCACACAAGGGTGGGCTTTAGTCAAGGGGTCATATCAACCTCGACAAACAAGCCGGATGTACAAGTGTAGACAGAGGCTCTTAACCACTAACATTGAGAGTTAGGGTGAGCAGATGAAATGGGAGATGAGGATTAGACCTCGTAGCTCTTAACCCGGCCTGGGTGAGCTTGAATCAAAGAAGGTGTGGGGGTCCAGAATGAGGAACCCTATTCCACAATGACTGACTCTATATACAAGATTTTGGGTGTTTATTCAAAGTGCTTTAGCACTTAGTGCGAGCAAAGTGAAAGACTCAACTGAATAGCAGGGGATGGATTGCACATCCCTTCTATCTGCCAATTGCCTCTTCACTTAGGAGGACTTGAAGTACATGGCCCAAATATAAACAATCACAGGCATTGCCTCTTAAGGAGGACTTCAGACAGGTGCCTACCAAAAGATGGCAGGTCTTCTAGACTACATGGAGAAAAGAAGTTACCTAAATTGTATGCCAACCACAAGCAAAGCAAAGCTCAAGTAATGAGCTAAAGCGACTAAAGTACCTGTAAGAAAAGCTAACAAGTCAATATTCACATTCAGACAAATCAAACAGTAAACAACAGTGTTACGACCAATCATCATACAACAACAGTACAAGGCATAAGATACACGCAAACTCAAATTGTTTCATCATTCAAATGACCTACAAAACAGCAAGGTTAGTTAACCAAAGCAAATAGCAAAGCTCAAATGATGAGGCAACATCAACCATGGAGCTAAATGCTTGATCCTGAAATACAAAGCTCAAATTGTGAGTATGAACTACTAGTCCAAAGACTAGGGTCAAAGGCAAAGTAAAAAGTCAAAACAGCAACCAATATTCAACATGAAGCTCATTTAAACCAGTATGGACATATCCTAAAAAGGACCAAACCCAAATCATTAAGCAAAGTCATCAACCAAGCAAGATAAGGCAAAGGCAATTTCAAATCACACAATTGGACATCAAGACTCAAAATTCCATATTAAAACAGAAATGAATCAACCAATCATGCAAATTTTTATGTGCACACAACATGTCAAACATAATCATCATGCCAAAAATTGTAAACAGAAAAGCTCAATTGACCTAGAAATGAAAATGCACAAGTATGACATCAAATTGTGTGACACACATTGTCACACCATGCAATCATGTGTCTAAAACAGATATGAAAAATGAGAAAAATGCACAACCAAGCCTCAAAAATCAAGCAACATGTTAGCAATCATCAAACCAAATTTCAAATCAATTGGCCAATGTATGAGCATTTCACAATAGATTGAATGAAGCATGTCACATTTGCATACATGTCCAAATAATCCAAGATATTTTAAATTCCAGAAATGATAAAATCAGAAAATCAACACCACAAAATAATAGACATTCTCATGATCATGTAGCAAAAAATTTGGAATTATTTGGATTAATTTTCATTTTGTTATGATTTTTTGAAGTTGGAAGAAAATAATGAAATCAAATGGATCATGTACATGAAAATATGGAGGGAAATGAAATGATTTGGAGTAATTTGAAAATATGCTGGAACGGAGGATCGAACTAGGTACATGCAAAAAATGAGCGTTGGGAGAATAAAATCCACCAAAATTACACAGCCAGGAATCGAACAGGAGACATGCAAGTTTAAGCGCGCATCAAAACGACTGTGCTTTGGTTAAGTGGAGAAAATAACAATTGGAAATTAAGATACATCCACACGGGATCGAACGCAGGACATGTACATGAAAGGCATTCAAACAGTGCATTCCAAAGAGTGAACCAGAAAGCCCTAGCTACAGTGCACGTACGGCCAGGCATGGTGGTTTCCACCGTCTTCTTCGTGAAGACGGCGGAGCTACAGTAGCAAGCTCCAAAAAAAATTCAAGAATTATGCGAAATATACATCATTCAAAAGCTTATCACATGCACGTTCCAAATCTAGCATTATTTAAGTCTAAATCATCATGGATCGTGCAAATCGAATCAAAACATTTTATGCATACAAACTTTCAACTCATCATAACTCAGTCAATTCTCAACCATTTTTCATGAATTTTATATCAGCGTGATCAGCATGAAAAGATCTACAACATTATATGCATAAAAATGAGAATTAAGAGGTTCGAATTTCACACCTCTTGAAGAGCAGTCAATGGAAGCAAGCAATTCAAGTGCCAAAAGCATCCAGATCCAATCCTGAGATGATGTTATGAACCTTTATGTGTGAATTGAAGCTTGAAACGAACTGGATCTTGATTAATTTGCCACTTCCATCTTCATGTTCTTGAGCTTGCACAACTTGATTCTGGCTCGAATTCTTCAATCAAGAGCTTGATATGCACTCAATGATGATCAGAGAACACGAATATGCAATAAAATTCAAGTGCTATGTGGAAAAATTTCAAGTTTCAATTGAGAGAAAATTTTGGAGGGAAGAGAAATTTTGGATCTAGAATGTTCAAAACTGTGAAATTCTGTTATGATTTGGCATTTATACTTTGTCCTAATCACATTGTTAATCCACATTTGCATTGATTAATTGAGATTAAGAAAAATAAGGTGTATGACAAAAAATTGGAAAATGTGAGGTGCCATGCAAATTTGGACGTGAACAGTGCTGTATGGATGCTCAAAATCATTCAAAATCATCTCATGCACATGTTGGCAATGGTATTTTGCTCATGTAATGCACCAAATTCAAATTTCTAAATTTCCCTCCAAAATGTTCATGAATGAGCAAATGGTCATGTGATGAAATTTCATGCAATGTAATGATGGATTTGGAAATTATATGTCATGAGAAGGAATATGCAAAAAGAGGCACTTATTTTGGAGCTTTGGATCAAAAGTTATGACTTGTTGAAGTTCCATGCACACTTGGCAATCATTTGATCATATCTCCTCAAACATTCATCAGATGCTCATGATCTTGGACTTTTTGGAAATAGGAGAGAAAGATATTCAATTTTCATGTTGGACAAAATTTCATTTGAAGCTTCTTTGATGTTGGAAAGTCAAGTTGAATTTGGTCCAAAAACTTGCCATTTTTGGAAACTTGAAATTATAGGTCACTTCCCATTTTGGGAAACTTTTGCACTGGCTTCAAATTCTTCAATGGGATGAAGAAATTCAATTCCCACACTCAAAGCCTTAAGTTGACTTTCAGTTGACTAAATGGTCCTCAGATGACCTGAAATTGCTTGATGAACTTGGGCCTCAACCCCTTGGGGAATTTGCTCCAAAATGAACCTCTAGCTCATATAAGCTCAAAATAATGATGTGTGGTCATCAAACCAAGAAAATACCATTTGCTCTTGCTCAAAGGAAAACCTTGAATTGCCTGGCTTGATGACTGCTTAGACTGCAAAACAAATGTTAGATGACATATTTTTGATGCTTTTGGTTAGTGTTTAAACAAGAAAAGCAATGATATATAATGCAAGCAATGCCTGGTGATCCAAAACCACTCACAAGGATATCCCACCCACAAGGAAGGAAGGCAAGATGCACAAAGATCCTTGAGGCTATGTAATGCTATGATATGATGCCATGAGGGATCTTAGGGACAAAATTAGGGTCTTACAGATGCCCCTATTTAAGGTCATTCTAGCCGGAGAAATGAAGGTTAAAATCTTCATCTTGACGCGGTAGAATGGGCTTAAATAACAATAATGGGACAAATTTTGGTCCCTGAGAGACCTCATGATGCAAATGTATGAATGCAAAACAAAAAAAAAAAACTCTGTGGGAAATATAGGTCCACAAAGAAGAAAAGAGCAAATGGAGAAAAGAACAACTCCCATGAATAGTTAATTCTAGGGGGGGAAAACCCTACTGGGGAACAAAGGATTGAAAAAAATGCGTGAGCAGGACACGACTCAGAATTAGGGGAAAAAGAAATTGACACTGCGTGAGCAGGACACGACTTAAAACTGGAGACCTTACTGGGGAGAAGAAGACTCACAACTGGGGAAACATTTCCAAGGGAAGACAAATCCGATGGAAAGACTCAAGCTGACTCAAAGATGCGTGTGCCGGGAAATACGCCAACACAGCAAGACTATCCACAAAGGATACTTCGGACGAAAATCCGGACTCAAACTGGGGAAAGAGCTGACAAGACAACTCTGCCGAGAAAATGCATGTATTGAGGCGTTACGCCAACATAGCAAAAGGGAATCACAACAACAACTCCGCTGGGGAAATCTAACAAAGACTCTCTAGGGGAAGCAAAAGGACGAGATGTTACCGGTTAGTGAGTAACAAGCTCGGGAAGAATGAATATCTAAGACCTGTGTACGGGTGAAAGATATCAATCGACCAAAACATCTGAGGAAAACCTAAAAAAGGTATATTTCAACTCAGGAAAATCTAACTCCACTGGGGACCAAGGTCATAATAGGGAGCAGACAGGAAGGAACACCGAGGATACCGGGTTGTAGGCATATAACAGGTGACCGACCAAGGCGTGAATTGGTGTGTGTTCCAAAACACTCATCATCCTGAAGAAAGCTAGAAAAGCAGACTTGTTTATAGGATGGACATTCGATTCTGTAAAGAATGCGAATCTTACTCAGTTGGGGAAACAAACAAAGGATTCAACCAAAGAGTGCATGAGATATATTATCTATAGCCGTCAAAACATAGATAATATACTCGTAAGGAAGATTATCCATAACCGGGTTGTAGGTTGTTAAAGGATAGATCGACCGAAATCGTGAATTGGTTTGTGTTCCAAAACACTCATCATCCTGAAGAAATCTAGAAAAGCAGACTTGTTTATAGGATGGGCATTCGATTCTGTAAAGAATGCGAATCTTACTCAACTGGGAAGGACGAGACTTCGACTGAAGAGCGCATGACATATATTATCTATAGCCATCAAAACATAGATAATATACTCGCATGAAAGATTATCCATAACCGGGTTGTAGGTTGTTAAAGGATAAATCAACCGAAAAGAGAAACAATCGTTACCAACAACAAAAGGGTAGACGAGAGATGACTCACTGGGGATAAATTGCAAGCATACGGCAATTATCCAAACCAAAGGGGTAAAATGAATATTCGATTCCGCAAAGGGACAACGAATCTTACTCGACCGTGGGAAACACGAAAGGCTTCGACCGAAGAGTGCACGAGATATATTATCTATTGCCGTCAAAACATAGATAATATACTCGCATGGAAGATTATCCATAACCAGGTTGTAGGTTGTTAAAGGATAAATCAACCGAAGAGAAAGGCATCGGGATACCAAACTAGGTATGATAATGATGACCAATCAAAAGGGACAACAAACATTACCGGCAAACGGTGAATGAAAGAGGATCTGCTGAGGATAAAATTGCTTACTCGGAGCAAATATCCACAAGGAAGGGGAAAACCCGCTAGAGATAAAATGGCTTAATCAAAGCAAATATCCAAAAGGGGAAAGGAATATCAATACCGAAAACTGGGTAATGATAACCGCAAAGAGGGGATTACATCTACCGGTCAGTAGGCAGAAAACCACAGAAGAGTAACCGTCATCGGTTGGGATGACCAAAAGGTTAACTCTGCAAGGAGAGGAAAATAGGGTTTACAACTACCGAGATGATGGGTAGAAGACCAAAGATTCCGCTGAGGAACAAAGCGAGAAAAAAGGATTTACAACCACCGGTTAGTAGGTAGAAGACCACAAAATCCGCCATCAACCAGAATGAACCACAAAGGTTACCTCTGCTAGGGGATAAAAGTAGGATTTATAACTACCGGTTAGTAGGTAGTAAACCACACAGATAGGACTTACGACTACCGGTTAGTAGGTAGAAGGCCCCAAATTCCATTGAGGATAAGATGAATGAGTGCCGGTTAGTAAGCAACTATTCATTTATACCACAGGGAATCACAAGAGACAGTCACAAAAGGCTAATTTAGGATCGAACTAAAAAGGCAAACTGAATCAAGACTCGTCCTAATGAGGATATAACTCAAAAGGGAAAACCCATCCCATTATATGTGTTGGGAGGGAACGGAAACAACCGTCTTTCACAAGGATATAACTCGGTGGGGAAATGCAGAAGGAAAGGACAGACACTTTCTGCTTAAGGAGCTGACTCTATATTAAGAGATTAGACACCCGACATCTGCTTGGGGAGATCTACTGGAGAGATCTATATCACTACTTAGCAGGAGATAACAATCAAAAGATATATGGCAAAAGATGCGACATGAATATCTGAATGTTGTGATTATGCATGAATATGTTTGATTTATGTTTGATGAATGCTGACAAAACAGACATATCTAACACAAACAGGTCCAGGAATCAAACGCCCGGTACTACATCTCGAGAGAAAAAGCCAGAAACTCTAATGGAGAGTATCCAATCTGCTGGAGATATGAGATTCTAGGAAGCAAACTCTGCAGGAGAATCAGAGATATTACAAGAATCACACATAAAATCTCTGAGTGATGGATCATCAGTCTCAACTGAGAAAGAGGAACTTGTTGCATAGGCAGAAACTGCTGAAGAAAACAGAACACACAAGTAGAACTTGGCCGCACAAGCAACTCTACTAGGGATACTGTCAGCCACTCCACTAGGGACGTATATACTGAGGGAGAAAAGATCACACAAGTAGATCCTGCCACACAAGCAACTCTACTAGAGATCAAAAGGTATCAGGAAATCATCAGATCTCTGCAACGGAGGAAGAAGACTTCAAGAGGTTTCCGGAGGGATCATCAGTCACAACCGGAGAAAAGAGTTCAATACACAGGTGGAAACGCCACAACGACAACTCATGCTAGGGAACAGAGATGCCAGGAAGCAACCAGATCTCTGATGGGGATATATAGCATAGATGAAGTTCATCATGCCAACAACTCCGCTAGCGATCTATCTGAAGACATAACGGAATATTGGGATGTCAACCCACCAAATACCGAATCTTCCAAAGAAAAGCAACCGTGTTGGGTAGAGGATAAAGCTGGAGAGGAAAGTTGAAGTCTTCAACAAACACTCTGCTTGGGACTGACCCACAAAAGTGTTCAAACAACACTCTACTGGGGTTGAAAACCACCATAGGGCTAAAACAGCACTCTACTGAGGATAAAAACCACCACAGTGCTAGTAGAGGCCAGGAGGAAGGATGCTGTATTGCCGGGGGAATGAAGCTGAACAACTTCAACCAACACTGCACTGAGCAACCTTGCTGAGGAGAAACATAAAAGGTTCTACAGGAAAAAGATACAGTTATCTCGAGATATGAACAAATGTCTTACCTTGTTGGAAATCAAACCACCCTTGGGAGAGCACTGAGAGTCTCCTGAGTATCTTTTGATCATTGTGAATGTTCACTTTGTTTAAAAGCTCAAATTTATTTGATGGAATGGTAGTCTGCAAATGGCAAGACTCCATAGATCTGTACAAGTTTGAAATTGGTGATATATATTGGAAAGGGCTATATCGAACATAATGACCATTTCTCCACCAATTCCGAATTCGATGTATTCGAAGCTTCAGTTGGCGACGAATCGAGAATCTCTGGTGGATGACAGATATAGAACGCAGTCTTGTCAAGATGCAGTTACTTGCCAAATCCCTAATTTTTGCCTAGATTGCCACAGGGTGAGGTACTCAATCTAGCGGGATGCAAATATACTTTTTTTTCACGTCTCTAACTTTTGCCTGGATCGCCCTTTCGGGTTTTCCACCGAGACGCTCATTTTGCCTAAGCTGCCCTTTCGGGTTTTCAACTTAGTGAGCTATTCTGTTTTTTCTTTCTAGGCGAAGTATTTCTTGACTGCATCTGAATTCACAGGACGAGTGAAATCCTCCCCATCCATTGTTGTAAGCATCAAAGCACTGCCTGAAAAGGCTCACTTGACAACATATGGACGCTCGTAGTTTGGAGTCCACTTTCCCCTGGAATCGGGCGCGAAAGACAAGACTTTCTTGAGCACAAGGTCACCTTCTCGGAACACACGAGGCTTGACCTTCTTATCGAATGCTTTCTTCATTCTCTGCTGATATAACTGACAATGGCACATGGCAGTCAATCTCTTCTCTTCGATTAAATTCAGCTGACCGTAACGACTCTGATCCATTCAGCATCAGTCAACTTGGCTTCCATCAAGACTCTCATTGATGGGATCTCCACCTCTACTGGGAGCACAACCTCCATGTCATAAACAAGAGAGAAAAGGGTTGCCCCTGTTGAAGTGCAGATAGACGTACGATATTGTAGCACCTCAAATTTGCACCTCCCATTTGTATATACATTTTCATTTTAGGTCATTAACATTGCATTGTTCATTGCATAGTCCACCAAGTCATCAGTCAAGACTGGCATCAGGATATTCAACTGTGCAAGGCAATAAGTGAATTTTCTATGGAATCAAAACCTAGGGTTGGTATAATGAGTCCATGTGACCCAAGGATCATTTTGAAGTGATTTGGCCAAGAATTGAAGGCTCAAGGCTCATCAGTCAATGTGCAAATCATCTGAAACCCTAAAAAGTCAACAAAAGTCAACTGTCAGTTCAACTGTGGATTTGGAGGTGGGAGATGGTTAGAGATGCCTCATTCATGTGGGAACAAGTCTTATTTGACATTTCAAACATCAACATTGAAGAATTTGAAGTCAGATCAAAACATGCCCAAAATAGCAGGTGACCTGTAATTTGAATTTGCCAAAAATGGAAAGGTTTTCAACTCAAGATTACATCATCAAGGATGCTTCAAATGAACTTTTGTCCAACATGAAAGTTGTAGATCTTTCTCTCCCATTTCTAAAAAGTCCAAGATCAAGAATTTCTCATGTGTGGTTAAGGAGATATGATCAAATCATGGCAAAGTATGGCTTGAACTTCAAATGAGCATAACTTCTCAACCAAAACTCCAAATTGGATGGCTCTTTTTGCATTGCTCTTATTTTGACCTCTAGTTTCCAAATCATGCATTACATGACATGCATTATCATCATGAGATCATTTGGAAATTCACTGGATTTTTGGAGGGAAATTATGGAATTTAAAAATGATGCATTATTTGAACATTTCATCACTTCCATTGGCTCCAAGACAGAATTTGAAGTGAATTTGAAGCATTCCCGTGCACTGTTCACCATGCACACCATGCATAGAGGTGAAAAACCAAATTTGCATATGCACCACATTCTTGCTAATTCCCTTAACATTTGGCTAAACTTGATTAGAAGCATGATTAGTAGGAGGTATATAACAGAAACCCTAACTGTTTTTCACTAACCACAATCACAATTTTCAGATCTAGAAAATTTCTCAAACTTTTTCTCTCAATTTTTCTGGAAATTTCTTCAAACACAAACCATTTCCATTGCTTGATCTTGGTTCCTGAAGTATCATTGAGTGGATTTGCATGTAGAATCAAGAGATTTGGTGCAGTTTTGAAGCATGCTCGAAGCTTGGAAGCATTAATGGTGGATTCAAATTCTGGTGAAATCAAGAGCAATTGAACCTCAATTCTTCCTCCAATCATCCATACAAGTGTTATAGAAGAAGTTTAGAGCATTGCAAGGCTTGAATCAACACGAATTCCAAAACTGCTCTTCAAGAGGTTCCAAATCGAATCTCTTATTTCTCAAATTTATCATGTTATTGTTGTAGATCTTAGTGCGCTGATTAAACTGAGCTTTGAATCACAAATTTTCATGCAACATTGAGTGAGATATGCTTGTATAAAGTTTGGATGATGAAACTTGTTTGCTTCGATTCATACATGATTGATTGTTTCTTGATGAAATAGCTATGGATTATTGATGTATGATGAATGATGTACACGATGATATGCTTAATTTTAAGTTCTGGAAATATTGTTCTTGGATGTTCATGATGTTGCTACTGTTCATGTTGAATACGATGAGGAAGATGAAGTTCTGGATTAGGCCACGGTTTTGATTCATGTTTGCCATAGAAATCCGTTGCAGTATGTTAGTTTAGGGTTGGATCATGATTGGTGCATGAGATTTCCCATGCGCGTTTCTGATTGGCTTTCGCCCGCGTTGACTTGTGTTGACCTGTCAGCGTTTAAATGAAATGCGGAGTTTAGGCCTTGGCGCGCCAACGTGTTTGAATTGAGACATAGCTCGATTCCAGCCGGTGCACAAAGTTCAAATGCTCATTCATAATTTCCTTTTCCCTCCTTTGCCATGTACATACTTCACCTATGTGTTTTTTTTCATTTTCTTTCAACTTCAAAAATTCATATGTAATTGAAAAATCATCCAAAAAATATGAGATTTTTTCCATTATGTTCCTCATTGTGTCTAATATTTTATCATCATTTTTCCTTAAATTGTGCCTGGACTGGAAATTATTTTGCCTAAGGATATTGAAGACATGTCCATTCTTGACATTGCTTTGCCATATCATTTGTGAAATGCTGAGATTTTATCCAATGCTCATGAAATTTTGCATGCCATAACTAGACATCTTGCTTGACATTTTAGTGTTGATTTGGTATTTTTATCACTTTCCATTGCTGTTTTATGATCATGCTAAGTTAGGTGTGACAATTGGTGTCACACCTTGTGATGTTCAACTTGATTGATGAGTTTGCCATGCCAAATGAATTCCAACTGCCTTGATTTTTTGTATGATGCATGCTACAGATGTTGTGATTGCTCATGATTTTTGGTGGAATATTTGGAATCATTTCTAATTTAATTGAGATTTTTCATTCTGGATGGTCACATGTGAGTTTTTGGATTGCCTTGAACTTCATTCATTTGTGAAATGCTTGATTCTTATCCAATGAATGTGAAATTTTGCACAGTATATCTAGACATGTTGAGTGTTGTTTTTGCTTTGGTTTGAGGTCTTTATCATAATCCATCTCTGTTTTAGGCCTATGCTAAGTCGGTGTGACAATTGGTGTCACACATGAGCTTGTTGTGCTTGCCTTGATTTATGCTATATGATTGCCATGCCTAATGATGTCCAATGCCTCCAATTTTTTGTGTGATGATCATGTTGTATGTACTGTTTACTCATGAATTTTGCCAAGATTATTTGAATCATTTTGGATTTAATGTGCATTGTTTCTTCTGATGTCACAATGTGGTCACAACTTGCATACCTTGCCATGTTTGGTTCATGAAATGAATTTGGTTAATGATATTGATATGGGACCTTTTGGATTGTGTTCTTGATTGAATGAAGTTGATTCATGTTGAATTTCAGGTTCTGTTTTGAATTTTTTCTCCATCTTTGACCCTAGGCCTTGACCTAGTGGTTTGTGACTCACAGTTGAGCTTTGATTTCAGGTTTACACATCCAAGTCCATAGTTGATAATGCTTCCTCACCTGAGCATTGATGTTTGCTCTAAATGTTGACTAACCTTGAGTTGTTTTGTAGGTTGATGCCAAGTTGTTTGTGTTGTGCCTATTTGGCTTATGCCTTGCACACTGTTGCATTGCTTGTCTGTCTGATTGTATGGATGACTGTTGTCTGTTTCTTTGGTTGACTTGTATACTGATTGGGTTAGATTTTTTCAGGTACCTAAGTTGCTTTGAGTTCTTTTGAACTTGCTTTTGCTTTGCTTGGTTGCTTAACCATTGAGGTATAACTCTCTGACTTCATGTAGTCTGGAAGACCTGTCCTGTTATGTGGGCAGGCACCTGTCTGAAGCCCTCCTTAAGAGGCAATGCTTGTGTTTGTTTACCTTTGTGCCAAGCAGGAAAAGTCCTCTTATGAGGCAATTGGCAGATAAAAGAGATGTGCAATCCATCTCCTGCTATTCAGTGTGTCATTCACTTTGCTCACACACCTTGTGTTGATGCATTGTGGATATTAACCCAAGATCTTTGTTGTGTCAGTCATATGTGGAGAAGAGTTCCAACTTTCTGAACTCCCACACTTTCATTTGTCTGAAGCTCTCCCAGGCCAGGGATAAGAGCTGTGAGGTCTTACCCTCACTTCCCATTTCATCTGCTTCACCCTAACTCTCAATGTTAGGGTTAAGAGCTAACTACACCCGATTCCAGTTGGCTTGTGTTTCACAGCCTAACCTTGTGTGAGCCCAATTGTTTGCATATAGTGTGTGTGCTTGCTTTGTGTGCTTGTATGTATTTCCCTGTGCAAGTTAGATAGCAACCTTAACATAGGGATCGTATGCATGACAACTTCTAGGCTCGAGTCGTAGTCTCCCTAGTAGTTTGTGTCTCCCTTTGTATCTGGTTAGGCTAGTCCTTTTTCCTTGTGTAGGGGAACTACGTCGCCCTGATCCTCATACCAGATGAGGTACGTAGGCAGGAGATGAGCTGATCTCTCCGGGCGCCCTTTTTCTTTTGCAACCCCTTTGTGTGTGTTTGGAGTCTGACGTAAGTCCAGCGATTGGCAGTTGGTTTCCTATGTTTGCTTCTTTGTTGGAGTCTGACGTAAGTCCAGCGATTGGCAGTTGGTTTCCTGTGTCTTGTTTGCTTGTTGGAGTCTGACGTAAGTCCAGCAATTGGCAGTTGGTTTCCTGTGTGCGTTTGTTGGTTCGGAGTCTGATGTAAGTCCAGCGATTGGCATTCGGTTTCCATGTTTGCCTGTTTGTGTGGAGTCTGACGTAAGCCCAGCGATTGGCAGTCGGTTTCCTGTGTGTGGTTTTGTTTGGCGTGCGTTAGTCATGCTACGAGTGCTCTGATTCTTCTCCGATCAGAGAAGATACGTATGCATAGGATGCGACATCCTAGCGAGCACGTTTCCCCTGTCCCGAACTACGTCGACTCTGATGTCTGTGCCTAACAGACTACGTAGGCCCAGGATGCGATATCCTGCCGAGTTAGTTTCTTTTGTCTTCCTGTGTCTCCTTTCAGCCTGTGTGTGCAGTTTGTTTGAGCAGTTTTTAGCAACCTTTCTTCTATTCTTTCTGAGCGTGGATCCCGTCGAGTACGACGGATGCGTAGGGGTGCTAATACCTTCCCTTCGCATAACCGACTCCCGATCCCATCTTTCTCTGGATGCGAGACCATGTCTTTTTTCCAGGTTTACTTCGAGCGTTTCCTTTCCCTCTTTGGGATAAATAACGCACGGTGGCGGCTCTGTTGTTTCGTTTTCTCGCCGGTTTTTCGCGTAATGCGACAGCTGGCGACTCTGCTGGGGACAAGAGAAGTTGACCTCTTGCTGGTCCATCTTCCCTAAGCGAGTCTCTCCTAGCGCTCTCTAGGATAGGGTTTGGTTGCTTTTGTTGTTTCATTTATTGCATTCATTTATTTATTGTTTGCATTTATGTTTGCATTTATTGTTTGCATTTATGTTTGCATTTATTGTTTGCATTTATGTATGCATTCATCTGTTCATCTGGATGTGCTGTGTTGTCTCTCTGTTGGGGTGGGAGTTACTTGAGGTAAAAGGCCCAATACCCAGGCTATGAGTGAAATCTAGGACACCTAGGAATAGAGTGATTCATGGGAAGCGGGTGGTATTGTGCCACTTAGCGGAACTTGATATCATGAGCAGTTCAGACTCTGATGGGGTATTATCGTTACATACTTCGGGTGTGTATATGAAGATATTCTATGAAAGGGTTATTTATGTTGCGTTTCTCTCGACTTTACCCTGGCCTAGATGACACCCGTGAGTGGGGAGGGAATGATCTTTATTATAGGTACAGTTGGTGACTTGTCGGTGACTTGTTGGTGACTTGTGATCCTGTTGGTGACTTGGTTCAGAATTGATTGGGTCTCAGATGACTTTGGGTTTCAGATGAATTTGTGGTTCCGAGTTCAAGCCGAAGCTTTGATCCTGTGCTCCGAGATACACAGCCAGCCAGTCTTGTCAGCATCATTTGCATCATAGCATGTTGATTTTCAAAAAAATAATGCAATGAAAAAATGAAAAAATCAAAGAAAAAAGAAAAAAGAAAAAAAGTTAATCTCTTCATGCATATCATTTCTCAGGTTCATTGAGGAGTCTATTCATTGTGAGAGATGGCATCTGTTCCGGAGTTGAAGCGGAAGACGTGCTCCTACAGCTTTCACCGTGAGCCTTTGACATCCCTGATAGAGTTGAGCAACCTAGTGACCAGTGGTAATCAGAAGGGGTTTGTCGATCAGTATGGGGATTTGTTAACACTGTTGAGGATGGTGTTAGATCCGGTGCCGTTGCAGACTCTTCTGCAGTTCTACGACCCAGAGCTTCGTTGCTTCACATTCCAGGATTATCAATTGGCGCCTACTCTTGAGGAGTACTCCATTCTGTTGAATGTCCCGATCCGATATCAGGTTCCTTTCTTGGATGTGCCTAAGGAGGTTGATTTCAGGGTTATTGCCAGAGCTTTCCATTTGGGTATCAAAGAAGTCAATGATAATTGGAAATCCAGTGGGGATGTTGTAGGGTTGCCTTTGAAGTTCTTGTTGAGGATGGCTAGAGAAGAAGCAAAGAAGGGAAATTGGGAAGCTTTTCATGCTCAGTTGGCCATCATGATCTATGGGATTGTCTTGTTCCCGAGTATGCCCAACTTTGTGGACTATGTTGCAGTCACTATCTTCCTTGGAGGAAACCCGGTTCCTACCTTGTTAGCTGACACTTACTATGCTATTCACAGTAGGCATGGTAAAGGTGGAGCTATCAGATGTTGCCTTCCACTGTTGCTCAGATGGTTCTTGTCTCTCCTGCCAGTCAGTGGACCCTTTGTGGATGCTCAGAGCACTCATAAGTGGACTCAAAGGGTTATGTCTCTTACCTCTTATGATATCAGGTGGCAGTTGTAGCACCTCAAATTTGCACCTACCTTGTGTACATACATTTTCATATTAGGTCATTAACATAACATAGTCCACAGCATAGCATTGCATTGTCCTTTGCCCAAGTGCAAGTCATAAGACAAGATTAGGTCAAACTGATCAGGAGAATCTGTCAAACAAGCAAACATGTGCATTTCTCAAGGAAACAAAGCCCTAGGGTTGGTTTATCAAGTTCATATGATTATGTGATCATTGTGAAGTGGTTTGGCCAAAGGTTGGATGATCAAGGCTCAACAGTCAAGCTGGATGTCATCTGAAACCCTAGAAGGTCAACTGAAGTCAACTGTGGTCAACTGTGCCTGAATTCATGGATTTGAAGGTGGGAGATGGTTTGAAAGGCTTCATTCATGTCCATACAAGTCTCATTTGACATTTCAAAGATCAAGATTGAAGAATTTGAGGTCAGATGAAAAGTTTCCAGAAATAGCAGGTGACCTGTAATTTCAAACTGCCAAAAATGGAAAGTTCTTCTCCTCAAATTTATATCATCATAAAAGCTTCAAATGGAATTTTGTCCAACATGAAAGTTGAAGATCTTGCTCTCACCTTTCCAAAAGGTCCAAGAACATCCATTTCTCATGTGTGGTTGGCAAGTTATGATCAAATCATTTTCAAGAAAAATTGAACTTCAAAGTGGCATAACTCTTGAACCATTTGGCCAAATTGGGTGATTCTTTTTTGAGCAAGTCACATTTGACATGTACTATCATGATGCATCATCACATTTCATCACCAATCATCACATCAAAATGGCATTTTTCAAGTGAATCAATTTGCATTTTGGTGGGAAAAATAGTGAATTTGAAAAATACACATGATTTTCATGCCAAACCATTTCCAACACATTCTAAACAGAAAATTGGACTTGCTTCAAAGGCATTTTTACTGTTACATTGGTTCTATTTGGAAAAGGTCACTTTTGCCATTTGACATAACATGTGCATTTTACTAAATCACTTGATTTGGCTAAACATGATTAACAATTGTATTAAGCCATCATATAAAGCATTAATTGTAACTGAATTCATATAATCACATTCATAATTTCAGATCTGAACAGAAAATTCATCCAAATTCTCTCAATTTTGTTCAAGCTTTTTTCTCATTTTTTCATCAAATTGCATCATTCTTTTTGCTTCTTTTTGTATTGATCATCATCTGCAGAGGATATTGAGCATCTGTTGAACAAGATCGTGGCCAAATCCATGCCGAATCACCACTGTTGAACATCAAGCTTCACACGGCATTTTGAATTTCCTACGAGATGGAGCATAATTGAGCTGCATACTTGACTCCATTTATCTCCTAAAGCATCAATCCACATCTGTTTTGCACTTTGGAACCTTGAAACCATCAAATTCAACAGTTGCATCTTCATAAGGTTGGAACTCGAATCTCACCATTGCTAAAATTAGGTTATGGCTTTGATAGATCTCTTATTGCTCTGCACGATGCGAGTTGAATCGTGTGTTTTCATTGAATATTAATGAAGATATCTGGATTTAAAGTTTGAACACCAAAACTTACTTTGATCGATTCATGTTGTATAGTTAGAATTGAGATAAATCATGCTTGAATTGTTGTTGTACATGATGTATAATTTGCAAGTTTTCATGAGCAATCGTTCTTGAGTGATTTCTGGTGATGAATATGATGAAGGCGCTCAAGAACACTTCCCAGACTTGTGTTAGATCTGTTGTCCGTGTGTTTTGCAAAGGAAATGGTGTTTGTCTCCCATATAGCCATTCACATTGTGCCAAGTGCGTAAGTGAAACGCGGCGTTTCACTTGAACGCGCGTTAGTTTAAATGAGCGAGGTTCGATCCTCCGCTCTGAATATTTCTCACATTAGGCCTTTAGCATTTTTCATCCATATGTTCACCATGTATCACATGCCATTCCATGTTTTGTTTTATTTTCTTTCTCATTCAAAAAATGATAACTCACTCAATTTTAATTCAAATTTCATGATTCTTTTTTTGATGTTCTCCTTATCATGTCCTCGATTTTCTGGTGATTTTTAATAATATTGTGCACGGATGGTTTTTAAAAATGCTTAGGGTTTGCTTTGACATGTCATTTTGTGCACCATGCTCACTCTTTTGATCATATAATGATGATATGCTTCATTAGAAATTCTTGAAATTTTTTGTGCTTAAAATAGACTCATTCCTGGTCATTTTGGTATATAGTTTGTGATTTTTGAGTTCCTGGATTGAGAGATACGCTATGATCTTTAGAGGTGTGACAATTGGTGTCACACCATTTCATGTCCAACTTCTTGATTTTATTTGCCTTGCCATTTGAACTTGAATTGAGCTGGATTTTTGCATGACGATACTTATGAATGTTGAGAATGCTTGTGAATTTTCCTGGAATTTGGGAATGCATTTCCTATTTGTTTGATAATTTCTCCCCTGTTTGACCAAATGTGGACTTCTTGTGAGACATGATTTTATTTGACTTGTGAAATTCTGGTGGTTTATTGGATGGACTTGAAATTTGGCATGTGTACTATAGACATCTTGAAGTTTGCCATGGTTTAATTTCATTCATTTATCATGCTTGGTCTCTGTTTTATGATTGCTTGAAGTGGATGCATGTTTTGATGCCTTGTATGAGCTTGTATGAGCTTGTGTTGAATTTTTGAATTTCATTGGCTTGCTTCCCTTGGTCCAAATGAGCTGAAATTTGGTGTGTAGGTCATGTTATGAATTCTGTTTGATCATGTTTTTTTTGGTGATTTATTGAAATGTTTGTGATTTGATTTGAGTTGAGCCATTCTGTTTGGTCCTTTGAGGTTCTAAATTGCATGTTTTGTGCTCTTTCCTTCATGAAATGATAATGATGAATGATATGAATTTGAAACCACTTGGATTTGTTTTTTAATTTCTTGATCTTGACTTTTGATAAGTTTCATGTTCTGTTTTGGCTTTTTGATATCATTTTGACCCTAGTCTTGTACTAGTGGTCTTGTGCTCTCACATTTGAGATTTGTTTCAGGTTAAAAGCACAATTTGCTTATGCTTGATGATGTGCCTTCAATTGGAGTTGGCTTGTTGCTTGTTTATGACTAACTTGGAATTTGTTTTGTAGGTTTTGAAACTTGAGTTTATGCCTTGTGGCTTGCACCTTTGTGCATTGACTGTTGTTTGACTGTATAGTTAACTGTTGACCATTGTCTGTCTGCTTTTTGGTTGAGCTGAGTACTGATTATATTGGATTGATTTCAGGTACCTTAGTTGTTATAGTTCCTTTGTAAACTTGATTGTGCTTTGCTTGCTAGCTTGAGCATTGAGGTATAATGATCTCTTCTCCATGTAGTCTGGAAGACCTGTCCTGTTACTTGGCCAGGCACCTGTCTGAAGTCCTCCTTAAGAGGCAATGTTTGTGCTTGTTTATTTTTGTCCCCAAGCAGGAAAAGACCTTTGTTAAGGCAATTGGCAGACACAAGAGGTGTGTAGTCCACCTCCTGCTATTCTGTTGAGTCGTCCCTTGGCTCACATCACATGTTGATGCCTTGTGGACATTAACCCAAGATCAGTTGAGTCAGTGTCACAAGTGTAGAAGGGTTCCCACTTTCTGGACCCACACTTCATTGTCTGAAGCTCTCCGTTGATTTTGGTAAACGTCGAGTTTTTCCTGGTCGTCCCCAGTTGAGTTACCTCTCCGTTGGTTTTGGTAAACGTCGAGTTTTTACTATATGTCCGATGACATATAGTTGATATCGTCCCCAGTTGGCTTACCTCTCCGTTGGTCTTGGTAAACGTCGAGTTTTTCTGAGTTGTCCGTTGGCATCTAGTTGTGATTTCTGTTCCCATTCATCGTTGTTGTGATGTCTGGAGGTGACTGTATCCTTGAAGAGAAGAAAAATCAAAATCCCCAGTAATAAATATCAGATCCCAGTGGACGTTTCCGTTGGTGGATCCTTGTATTGTGCAAATTCTACGGTTCTTGGTATTCAATCCCAGTTGATTGAATAGGGGCAGCTGTAGCACCTCAAATTTGCACCTACCTTGTGTACATACATTTTCATATTAGGTCATTAACATAACATAGTCCACTGCATAGCATTGCATTGTCTTTTGCCCAAGTGCAAGTCATAAGACAAGATTAGGTCAAACTGATCAGGAGAATCTGTCAAACAAGCAAACATGTGCATTTCTCAAGGAAACAAAGCCCTAGGGTTGGTTTATCAAGTTCATATGATTATGTGATCATTGTGAAGTGGTTTGGCCAAAGGTTGGATGATCAAGGCTCAACAATCAAGCTCGATGTCATCTAAAACCCTAGAAGGTCAACTGAAGTCAACTGTGGTCAACTGTGCCTGAATTCATGGATTTGAAGGTGGGAAATGGTTTGAAAGGCTTCATTCATGTCCATACAAGTCTCATTTGACATTTCAAAGATCAAGATTGAAGAATTTGAGGTCAGATGAAAAGTTTCCAGAAATAGCAGGTGACCTGTAATTTCAAACTGCCAAAAATGGAAAGTTCTTCTCCTCATATTTACATCGTCATAAAAGCTTCAAATGGAATTTTGTCAAACATGAAAGTTGAAGATATTGTTCTCACCTTTCCAAAAAGTCCAAGAACATCCATTTCTCATGTGTGGTTGGCAAGTTATGATCAAATCATTTTCAAGAAAAATTGAACTTCAAAGTGTCATAACTCTTGAACCATTTGGCCAAATTGGGTGATTCTTTTTTGAGCAAGTCACATTTGACATGTACTATCATGATGCATCATCAAATTTCATCAAAAATCATCACATCAAAATGGCATTTTTCAAGTGAATCAATTTGCATTTTGGTGGGAAAAATAGTGAATTTGAAAAATACACATGATTTTCATGCCAAACCATTTCCAACACATTCTAAACAGAAAATTGGACTTGCTTCAAACGCATTTTTACTGTTACATTGGTTCTATTTGGAAAAGGTCACTTTGGCTATTTGACATAACATGTGCATTTTACTAAATCACTTGATTTGGCTAAACATGATTAACAATTGGATTAAGCCATCATATAAAGCATTAATTGTAACTGAATTCATATAATCACATTCACAATTTCAGATCTGAACAGAAAATTCATCCAAATTCTCTCAATTTTGTTCAAGCTTTTTTCTCATTTTTTCATCAAATTGCATCATTCTTTTTGCTTCTTTTTGTATTGATCATCATTTGCAGAGGATATTGAGCATCTGTTGAACAAGATCGTGGCCAAATCCATGCTGAATCACCACTGTTGAACATCAAGCTTCACATGGGATTTTGAATTTCCTACGAGCTGGAGCATAATTGAGCTGCATACTTGACTCCATTTATCTCCTAAAGCATCAATCCACATCTGTTTTGCACTTTGGAACCTTGAAACCATCAAATTCAACAGTTGCATCTTCATAAGGTTGGAACTCGAATCTCACCATTGCTAAAATTAGGTTATGGCTTTGATAGATCTCTTATTGCTGAGCACGATGCGAGTTGAATCGTGTGTTTTCATTGAATATTAATGAAGATATCTGGGTTTAAAGTTTGAACACCAAAACTTACTTTGATCGATTCATGTTGTATAGTTAGAATTGAGATAAATCATGCTTGAATTGTTGTTGTACATGATGAGACGAGTTCAATGATGTATAATTTTCAAGTTTTCATGAGCATTCGTTCTTGAGTGATTTCTGGTGATGAATATGATGAAGGCGCTCAAGAACACTTCCCAGACTTGTGTTAGATCTGTTGTCCGTGTGTTTTGCATGGAAATGGTGTTTGTCTCCCATATAGCCATTCACATTGTGCCAAGTGCATAAGTGAAACGCGGCGTTTCACTTGAACGCGTGTTAGTTTAAATGAGCGAGGTTCGATCCTCCGCTCTGAATATTTCTCACATTAGGCCTTTAGCATTTTTCATCCATATGTTCACCATGTATCACATGCCATTCCATGTTTTGTTTTATTTTCTTTCTCATTCAAAAAATGATAACTCACTCAATTTTAATTCAAATTTCATGATTCTTTTTTTGATGTTCTCCTTATCATGTCCTTGATTTTCTGGTGATTTTTAATAATATTGTGCATGGATGGTTTTTAAAAATGCTTAGGGTTTTCTTTGACATGTCATTTTGTGCACCATTCTCACTCTTTTGATCATAAAATGATGATTTCTCCCCTGTTTGAGAATTTGCATGAAGATACTTATGAATGTTGAGAATGCTTGTGAATTTTCCTGGAATTTTTGAATGCATTTCCTATTTGTTTGATAATTTCTCCCCTGTTTGACCAAATGTGGACTTCTTGTGAGACATGATTTTATTTGACTTGTGAAATTCTTGTGGTTTATTGGATGGACTTGAAATTTGGCATGTGTATTATAGACATCTTGAAGTTTGCCATGGCTTTGATTTCATTCATTTATCATGCGTGGTCTCTGTTTTATGATTGCTTGAAGTGGATGTATGTTTTGATGCCTTGTATGAGCTTGTATGAGCTTATGTTGACTTTTTGAATTTCATTGACTTGCTTCCCTTGGTCCAAATGAGATGAAATTTGGTGTGTAGGTCATGTTATGAATGCTGTTTGATCATGTTTTTTTTTGTGATTTATTGAAATGTTTGTGATTTGATTTGAGTTGAGCCATTCTGTTTGGTCCTTTGAGGTTCTAAATTACATGTTTTGTGCTCTTTCCTTCATGAAATGATAATGATGAATGATATGAATTTGAAACCACTTGGATTTGTTTTTTAATTGCTTGATCTTGACTTTTGATAAGTTTCATGTTCTGTTTTGACTTTTTGATATCATTTTGACCCTAGTCTTGTACTAGTGGTCTTGTGCTCTCACATTTGACATTTGTTTCAGGTTATAAGCACAATTTGCTTATGCTTGATGATGTGCCTTCAATTGGAGTTGGCTTGTTGCTTGTTTATGACTAACTTGGAATTTGTTTTTTAGGTTTTGAAACTTGAGTTTGTGCCTTGTGGCTTGCACCTTTGTGCATTGACTGTTGTTTGACTGTATAGTTAACTGTTGACCATTGTCTGTCTGCTTTTTGGTTGAGCTGAGTACTGATTATATTGGATTGATTTCAGGTACCTTAGTTGCTATAGTTCCTTTGTGAACTTGATTGTGCTTTGCTTGCTAGCTTGAGTTTTGAGGTATAATGATCTCTTCTCCATGTAGTCTGGAAGACCTGGCCTGTTACTTGGCCAGGCACCTGTCTGAAGTCCTCCTTAAGAGGAAATGTTTGTGCTTGTTTATTTTTGTCCCCAAGCAGGAAAAGACCTTTGTTAAGGCAATTGGAAGACACAAGAGGTGTGTAGTCCACCTCCTGCTATTCTGTTGAGTCGTCCCTTGGCTCACATCACATGTTGATGCGTTATGGACATTAACCCAAGATCAGTTGAGTCAGTGTCACAAGTGTAGAAGGGTTCCCACTTTCTGGACCCACACTTCATTGTCTGAAGCTCTCCCTGGCCAGGGATAAGAGCTGTGAAGTCTAATCTTCACTCACCTTTCATCAGCTTCACCTTGACTCTCAATGTCAAGGTTAAGAGCTAACCTCACCCTGATACAGTCGGCTTGCTCTTGCAGCCTAACCTTTGTTTGAGCCCCACTTGGTGTGTATATAGTGTGTGCTATCTGTGATTGTTTGCTTTTGCATGTGCTTAGGTTTAGCTTGCTCCCTGTGCAAGTTAGCTAGAAACCTTGACTTAGGGATAATTTTGCATGATAACATCTAGGCTCGAGTCGTAGTCTCCCTAGTTGTGTCTCCCTCTGTTATCTGTTTAGGCTAGCCCTGTGTCCCTTCGTAGGGGAACTACGTCGCCCTGATCCTCATACCAGATGAGGTACGTAGGCAGGAGATGAGCAGATCTCTCCGGGCGCCTCTTTTTGTTTTGTCTTTGTGTGTGTCAGGAGTTGATGTAAGACCAGCGATTGGCATTCCGTATCCTTTTGTTGTATGCTTGGAGTCCGGTATATGTCCATCAAGTGGCATCTGGTTTCCAGTGTGGGTGTGTTTGGTTCGGAAGCTGATGTAAGTCCAGCGATTGGCATTCGGGTTCCATGTTTGCCCGTGTTTTTGTGTGGAGTTTGACGTAAGCCCAGCGATTGGCAGTCGATTTCCTGTGTTGTTTTGTTTGTGTGCGTGAGCCGAGCTACGGATGCTCTGATTCTTCTTTGTCCGAGAAGATACGTATGCATAGGATGCGACATCCTAGCGAGCATGTGTTTTCCCCAGTCCGAACTACTTCGACTCTGATGTCTATGCTTGATAGACTAAGTAGGCCCAGGATGCGATATCCTACCGAGTCAGTCTTGTGTGTTCTCTTGTGTCTCTTTCAGCCAGTGTTTGATGTTTATGAGCAGTGTTTTTAGCAACCATTTTCCTTCCTATTGTGCGTGGATCCCGTCGAGTACGACGGATGCGTAGGGGTGCTAATACCTTCCCTTCGCATAACCGACTCCCGATCCCATTCTCTTTGGTCACGAGACCATGCTTTTTCCAGGTTTACTCTGAGCGTTTCCTTTCCCTCTTTTGGGATAAATAACGCACGGTGGCGGCTCTGTTGTTCTTGTTTTCCCGCCGGTTTTTCGCGTAATGCGACAACAGTCATACCGGATGGATGTGCGTAATGTCATCATGAGTTGTGGAGAGTTCCGTAACGTGCCACTTGTAGGGACTAAGGGTTGCATCAATTACAATCCGGTTATTTCTCTTCGCCAGTTGAGGTTTGTGATAAATGGAAGACCACTTGATACTGAGATGGCTGAAAGTGTGTATTTTGAGAAGCGAAGTGACCCTGCTAGATTGGAGCAGATAGGAAGAGCTTGGAAGACCATTGGTGTCAAGGATGGAGCTGTCCTGGGGAAGAAGTTTGCCATTCTTATGCCTGACTACACCGAGTGGGTCAAGAAGAGAGTGGAAACTTTGTTGTTGCCCTATAATAGGATGAAGCCTTTGCAAGTGCAACCACCTTTGATCCTTGCTGAGAGTGTACATGCTGAGTAGTAAAAGCAAGCCCTGATGGAGAATCGCCGGTTGAAAGAGAAGGAGCAAGATACCCAGATGGAGTTGTACAAAGCCAAAGCTGATAAGTTGAACTTGGCTCATCAACTCAGAGACGTGCAGGGTGTAGATACTAGTGGAGTAAAGAGCAAGAAGAGATCTTATGAAGAGATGGAGAACTTGCTGAATGCAGAACACCGGGAGTGCTTGAGGTTGCAGAGAGCTGAAGCCAGTTATCAGAAGAAGATAAGAGACTTGGAGAAGCAACTTAGAGACAAAGACATCCAACTGAAGAAGGAAGTTGACTTGAGACATGCATCAGAGAGCCAACTTGGAAGAGAAGTTGTGGAGCTCAGAAGACAACTGAAGGGGAAGCTCACTCCCTGCCAGAATGTTCAGAGTGTGACCTGTTGATAGACCAGTGCCACTACCTGAAGACTCTCATTCCTGGAAGCCATTTGTCTTAGCTTGTATCTCTGTTGTTTATGTTTTGAATCACCTCCAGGCTTGTTGGATGGGATTCATTTGTTGTACTCTGATTATTTGGATCTTTGTTGACATTGTTGTATGATCCCTGTTGCTCTTATCTATAGATGAGGTTGTTGGGGTTTCACCTTGTGCTCACTATCTTGTGTATGTTGCTTCCTTGTTGTGTATTGCAGGTTGCCATTTCTTGAAGATGAATTAGGCTCTTTGAATACCTGGGAAATGAACGTATCATGTGCATCATATGCATCATTAGCATCATACACATATCATCTTGCATTACAGGTGTTCTTGCTCGAGACTTCTCACTCTGGTTCCTGTGTCAGGCAGGATTGCTGATCAACGTCCGCATCGCTACGCAACCCGACTGAATCATCAGAGGAGTATGGACCAAGTTCAGGCAGAGTTGGCTGAGATGAGGGCTAACATGGCTCAGTTCATGACTATGATGCAAGGCATCGTTCAAGGGCAAGAGGAGCTGCGTTCCTTAGCCCAGAGACAGGAAGTTGTGATTCCGCCGTCCAACCGTGCTTCACCAGTGGGTGTACCCGTTCATGACAATGTTGTTGCTGCTGCTCCCGTCAATGATTACGCCGTAGGGGATGAATTGAGGGGTATCAGAATCAACGGACAGCCTCTTGCTGCAGAGACTGTTAATGCTAGAGCTACCCGGGCTCCGATTCGTCATCCTGCTCTGCTGGTTGACAGGTAGGAGGATATGTTCACTCTGCTCAGTGAAGACGATGATGTAGTGAGAGTTGAAGAGAGGGATCGGAAAGTTGATGCCCTTGCTGAGAAAATCCGAGCTACGGAATGTCAGAACTCCCTTGGGTTTGATGTGACCAATATGGGCCTGGTGGAAGGTTTGAGGATCCCCTACAAATTCAAAGCACCCTCATTTGATAAATACAACGATACTTCTTGCCCTCGTACCCACGTGCAGGCGTACTACCGGAAAATCTCTGCTTATACCGACGACGAGAAAATGTGGATGTACTTCTTCCAGGATAGCCTGTCTGGGCTTCCTTGGATTGGTACATGGAGTTTAAGAGAGATTCTATCCGATGCTGGACAGATTTGGGTGAGGCCTTCTTGAGGCAGTATAAACATAACATGGACATGGCGCCGAGCCGGACTCAGTTGCAGAGTCTTTGTCAAAAATCTGGAGAGAGCTTCAAGGAGTACGCCCAGAGGTGGCGTGAATTGGCCGCAAGAGTACAACCCCCTATGCTGGAAAGGGAACTGACTGATATGTTCATTGGGACATTACAAGGTGTATTCATGGACCGGATGGGGAGTTGCCCATTCGGTAGTTTCTCTGACGTCGTAATATGTGGTGAGAGGACAGAAAGTTTGATCAAAACTGGAAAAATTCAGGATGCTAGTTCCTCATCTTCCAAGAAGCCGTTTGCTGGGGCACCTCGCCGGAAAGAGGGTGAAACCAGTGCTGTGCAACACGGTAGAAGACATGTAAATAGAAATCAGTATCGCCAGGTTGCTGCTGTGACTATCCCAGCACCTCAACCTCGTCAACAGCAACAATAGAGGGTTCAATAACCGCCACAACAACAACAACAGCAACGTCCGTATCAGCCTAGACAGAGGATGCCTGGTCGACGTTTTGACCCTTTGCCGATGACCTATGCTGAGTTGCTACCTGAGTTGCTCAGATTGGGATTCATGGACTTGCGTACTATGGCACCGTTGACAAAAATACCACCTGGGTATGACGCCAATGTACGTTGTGATTTCCACTCTGGTGCACCGGGGCACCATATTGAGAACTGTCGGGCTTTTCATCATAAGGTCCAGGACCTAATTGACGCTAAAACTATCAATTTTGCTCCTGTGCCGAATGTTGTAAATAACCCTATGCCACCGCATGGTGCACACAAAGTTAACAATGTTGAGGATGGTAAAGCTGAAGACTTGGTAGTCAGTGTTGAGGATGTCCAGACATCGTTGTTTATTGTGAAGGACCGTCTATTGAATGGGGGCGTATTCCCGGGCTGTTATGAGGGCTCTGTAGACTGTGCCGGGTCAGCAAATGGTTGTGAACAGTTGAGGGCTGGTATACAAAATTTTATTGACGAGGGTTGTTTGCAGTTCAGTCGGGCTGTTAAAGATCGTGGGGTGGTGTCAACCGTCACCATTTACTTCAAGCCGTCCGAGGGACGTGGTCAGAGGATTGTTAGTGCGCCTACAGCTAGTGGTACTCCTGTTACCATTTCCGCTCCTGTAACCGTCAGTGCTCCAACTACAATCGTTGCTTCGGGCAGAAGGGCTGTTGACAGTAGGGTTGTGCCCTGGAAATATGATAACGCTTATCGCAGCAACCGAAGGGCTGAGAGTCAGACTAGGCCGGTGAATCAGTCTCCTATGACTATTGGTGTGCCTAGTAGAACATCTGTGATTGCAAGCCCATTAGTGGACAATGTTGGAGGACCCGGAGGGTTTACCAGAAGTGGTCGTTTGTTTGCTCCATAACCTCTGAGAGATACCAATGCTGAGGCTCTCGCCAAAGCTAAGGGTAAACAGGCGGCGGTTGATGAAGAACCAGCTCAGAAGGAGGCGCCTGAGAGTTCGTTTGAGAAAGACGTGGAGGAGTTCATGAAGATAATCAAGAAGAGCGACTACAAGATTGTAGATCAATTGAATCAGACTCCATCCAAGATTTCTATCCTCTCATTGCTTCTGTGCTCTGAGGCACACCGTAATGCCTTGTTGAAGATGCTGAATCTGGCTTACGTACCTCAAGAGATATCTGTCAACCAACTGAAGGGTGTGATTGCTAACGTGAGTACCAAGCATGGTTTGGGGTTCACAGATTTGGACCTGACGCCTGAAGGACGTAACCATAACAAGGCCTTGCATATCACCATGGAGTGCAAGGGGGCAGTGTTGTCTCACGTCTTGGTAGACACTGGCTCTTCTTTGAATGTGCTGCCTAAGAAGATTCTGGGTAAGATTGATGTTGAAGGGGTTGTGCTCACTCCGAGTGATCTGATTGTGCGTGCATTTGATGGATCCAAACGGTTTGTTTTTGGTGAAGTCACCTTGCCAGTGAAGATCGGCCCAGAGGTTTTTGACATTATCTTCTATGTGATGGACATCCAACCAGCATACAGTTGTTTATTGGGGCGTCCTTGGATTCACGCAGCTGGGGCGGTTTCGTCAACTCTCCACCAGAAGTTGAAGTATGTCTGGAACGGTCAGATTGTGACCGTGTGTGGTGAAGAAGATATTCTGGTGAGTCACCTATCCTCTTTCAAGTATGTAGAGGTGGATGGTGAGATCCATGAAACTTTATGCCAGGCATTTGAGACTGTTGCTCTTGAGAGGGTGGCTTTTGCTGAGCAGAAGAAGCCAAGTGCCTCAATTGCATCGTATAAGCAGGCGGTAGAAGTTCTCAACTCTGGTAACGCTGAAGGCTGGGGAAAGATGGTGGATTTGCCTGTTAAAGAGGATAAGTTTGGTATTGGCTATCAACCTTTGCAGGCGGAGCAGGGTGTGCAGACAGGTCCGAGTACCTTTACCAGCGCTGGGCTGATGAATCACGGTGATGTCTTTGCGGCCAGTGGTGAAGACAGTGACAGTGAGTGTGGTCTGGACAACTGGGTTCGCCCGTGTGCACCAGGGGAGTCGATCAACAACTGGACAGCAGAAGATGTGGTCCAAGTTACTCTTCAAACAGAATAATTTTCTTTTGTTTTTCATTTTGCACCAAAACCCTACGTTCTGCCCAAGGCGTAGTGGTTCATTGTTGGGCCTCATCATGTTTTACAATGATATCATTAATAAAGGACGTTTTGCAAACAATTTTGTGATCCCTGTCTTTCTATTTTTGTTTTCATTTTTTCAAAATAAAAATAAAAATGGCAATGTTTTTGTTTTTGTGACTTTCTTGAACTCTTTTTTCTAAAACAAAGCATTAAACATGCAGAATCGATCTTACGGATCCCACTATGAATAATTCTGTTATGGCTCAGTATGATTTCAATAATCCCATCTACCAAGCTGAAGAGGAGAGTGAGGAAGACTGTGAACTCCCTAAAGAATTGGTCAGATTGTTGAAGCAAGAGGAGAGGGTCATCCAACCTTATCAGGAGGAGTTGGAGATTATCAACCTAGGTGCTGAGGATGCTAGAAGAGATATTAAGATCGGGGCTGCTTTGAAGGAAGATGTCAAGAGAAGGTTGATTGAGATGCTGAGAGAATATGTTGATATATTCTCCTGGTCGTATCAAGATATGCCTGGGTTGGATACCGATATCGTGGTGCATAGACTACCTCTCAGAGAAGAGTGTCCTTCAGTCAAGCAGAAGCTTCGCAGAACGAGTCCTGATATGGCCGTTAAGATCAAGGAAGAGGTTCAGAAGCAGTTTGATGCGGGTTTCTTGTCAGTGACGACTTATCCCCCATGGGTGGCCAACATCGTTTCCGTGCCGAAGAAGGATGGCAAAGTCAGAATGTGTGTCGATTACCGGGATTTGAACAGGGCGAGTCCGAAAGATGATTTCCCATTACCTCACATTGATGTATTGGTTGATAATACGGCTCAATCCTCGGTTTTCTCTTTCATGGACAGTTTCTCTGGTTATAATCAGATTAAGATGGCGCCAGAGGACATGGAAAAGACGACATTCATTACACCTTAGGGCATGTTCTGCTATAAGGTGATGCCATTTGGGCTGAAGAATACCGGTGCTACCTATGAGAGGGCTATGACGACTCTCTTTCATGACATGATGCACAAAGAGATTGAAGTGTACGTGGATGATATGATTGCGAAGTCGCTGACAGAAGAGGAGCACCTGGTCAATTTGCAGAAGTTGTTTGACCGACTGAGAAAGTTCAAACTGAGGCTGAATCCAAACAAGTGTACGTTTGGTGTGAGATCCGGGAAGCTGTTAGGCTTCATTGTCAGTGAGAAAGGGATTGAGGTTGATCCAGCAAAAGTCAAAGCTATACAAGAAATGCCTGAACCGAAAACAGAAAAGCAGGTTCGTGGGTTTTTAGGGAGATTGAACTACATTGCTAGGTTTGTATCTCACCTAACTGCCACGTGTGAACCAATATTCAAATTGCTAAGAAAGAATCAAGCAATCAGGTGGAATGATGATTGTCAGAAAGCTTTTGACAAGATAAAAGAGTATTTACAGAAACCTCCAATTCCTGGGAGGCCCCTGATAATGTACCTGTCAGTGACTGAGAACTCGATGGGGTGTGTATTGGGACAGCATGACGAGTCTGGTCGAAAAGAGCATGCCATATACTACCTTAGCAAAAAGTTTACCGACTGTGAAATCAAATATTCACAGCTTGAGAAAACATGATGTGCTTTGGCCTGGGCTGCTCACCGACTGAGGCAGTATATGTTGAACCATACTACCTTGTTGATTTCTAAGATGGATCCAGTGAAATACATCTTTGAGAAGCCGACTCTCACCGGACGTGTTGCTCGTTGGCAAATGATCTTAATAGAATATGATATCCAGTACACGTCGCAGAAGGCCATCAAAGGTAGTATTCTGTCAGACTACCTCGCCGAGCAACCGATTGATGATTATCAGCCGATGATGTTTGAATTCCCTGATGAAGACATCATGTATCTTAAGATGAAAGATTGTGAAGAGCCTCTTATCGAGGAAGGACCGGATCCTGATGACAAGTGGACATTGATGTTTGATGGGGCTGTGAATGTGAACGGTAACGGTGTAGGGGGGTGCTTATTAATCCAAAAGGTGCTCATATACCTTTTTCTGCCAGATTGACTTTTGACGTCACCAACAATGAGGCTGAGTATGAGGCTTGTTTCATGGGGATAGAAGAAGCCATTGATCTGAGGATCAAAACTCTTGACGTATATGGAGATTCCGCTCTAGTGATTAACCAGGTCAATGGAGATTGGAATACCAATCAGCCGCATTTGATTCCTTACAGAGATTACACCAGAAGAATACTGACGTTCTTCAAGAAGGTGAAGTTGTATCATGTTCCCCGTGATGAGAATCAGATGGCTGATGCCTTGGCTACTTTGTCTTCTATGATCAAAGTTCATTGGTGGAATCATATGCCACATGTTGCGGTAAATCGACTCGAGAGGCCTGCGTATGTGTTTGCAGCCGAGTCTGTTGTTGATGAGAAGCCGTGGTACTATGATATCAAGAACTTCCTCAAGAGCCAGGAGTATCCTGAAGGTGCGTCGAAAAATGACAAGAAAAACCTGAGAAGGCTAGCTGGAAGCTTTTATTTGAATCAGGATGATGTGTTGTACAAGAGGAATTTTGACATGGTTCTGCTCAGATGCGTGGAGAGACACGAAACAAACATGTTGATGCAGGAAGTGCATGAAGGATCGTTTGGTACCCATGCTGGTGGTCATGCAATGTCCAAGAAATTGTTGAGAGCCGGTTATTATTGGATGACTATGGAATCCGATTGTTTCAAGTACGCTCGGAAGTGCCATAAATGTCAGATCTATGCTGATAAGGTGCATGTACCACCAAGCCCTCTGAATGTCATGAATTCGCCTTGGCCGTTCGCGATGTAGGGCATTGATATGATTGGGAAGATTGAGCCTATTGCTTCTAACGGACATTGCTTCATCCTGGTTGCGATTGATTACTTCACCAAGTGGGTGGAAGCAGCTTTCTATGCTAATGTTACCAAACAAGTGGTTGCCCGGTTCATTAAGAAGGAAATCATCTGTCGTTATGGAGTTCCTGAGAGGATCATCACTAATAATGGTTCGAATCTCAATAACAAGATGATGAAAGAGCTTTGTAAATATTTCAAGATTGAACATCACAATTCTTCTTCTTACAGACCGAAGATGAATGGTGTTGTAGAGGCGGCAAACAAGAACATCAAGAAGATTGTGCAGAAGATGGTCGTGACATACAAAGATTGGCATGAGATGTTGCCTTTCGCTTTGCATGGGTACCGTACCTCAGTACGTACGTCGACCGGGGCAACCCCTTACTCACTTGTGTATGGTATGGAAGCGGTCCTACCTGTGGAAGTAGAGATTCCTTCTCTGAGAGTCTTGTTGGATGTCAAGCTTGACGAAGCCGAGTGTATTCGAACAAGGTTTAACGAGTTAAGCCTTATCGAAGAGAGACGGCTAGTAGCTGCGTGCCATGGGCAGTTGTATCAGAGAAGGAAGAAGAGAGCCTTCGATCAGAAAGTGCGTCCTCGAAGCTATCAAACTGGTGATCTAGTTTTGTGCGCAATTACCTCTTTCTAGGAATTGCTTCCCGATGTACTTGCCTTTTCAGGCCCCTTTTCAATCAATAAAAGTAGTTATTCAGATAAATTTCTCTCTTGTTTTTATTTTTACTGTTTTGTTTGCAAAAACGTCCGAATTTTTGATAAACATTGCATATAAAAACATGAAGGCTGAACAATAACGTGCAGAAAGATAAAACATTTGAAAATCATTTTAAATGTTGAGGACACTTGAGCGTATCTTGTCCATGCAACCCCTGGGGCATGTCGTGCTGTTTTGCAGGTTGTTACCTTTTATTCCTGGCTGAAGCAGTTAAGCCATGGTTGATTCCACAGCAGTGTGAGAGGATGGGGATGTTCCCCAGCAGATGAAGCAAGTTCGAAATTTGTCTCTCCAGCATATATTCAAGGTCAGGAATTCCCCAGTCGGATTGAGGATGATTCCTCAGCAGGCTTGGAAGTGGCTGTTTCCCCAAGCAGGTCTGAAGGCTGTCAAAACTATTTTTCTCCCCTGCAGAGACGTCTGTGGATAGTGCCTTTTATCCCCAGCAGAGCTAAAGATTGTTAAGTCCCCAGCTAGTCTGAAAGATGGCATTTCCCCACAGAGCTAGAGATTGTTAATCCCCACCGGATTGGAAGGATGCTGTATCCCCAGCGGAGGTGTCAGTAGAGTGGTTTTATCCCCAGCAGTCTGGCTTGAAGTACTGCTATCCCCAGCGTGGTCGTGAACGCTTGTCCCTGGCAGGGTCGTGGATGTCTATCCCCAGCGTGGTCTGGTATTTTTTTTCCCCCAACAGAGTTATGCTTTTCCTCAGCAGAGTGGTGAATGCCTGTCCCCATCAGGGTTGTGATGTGTTCCCCTAGCAGAGGTTTGTGTCGATGGTTTCCCCCGGCAGGTTCCCCGAGTGGATCAGGTCCGGAAAATTATCTTCAGCAGAGTTTATCTTACTTGTGGATTGGATGGGTTGTCCCCAGCGAGGTCGCTTTGGTTGTTTCCCTAGCAGAGTCCCCGAGTGGATTGGGATTTAGCTTTTCCCCAGCAGCGGTGCTATTCTCCAGCATGAGTGAGAAGTCGGTGCTACTCCCCGCAAAGTATTCCTCAGACAGAGTCTCCCCACAGAGTTGGAGTATTTGATCAGTTTGCTCCCCGGCAGGAGTTTGTCATTTGCATTTTGCATGTAGTGATCGTTGCATCCTCAAAACACGTAGCATTTCGATTCAATATGGAGCATTACGCCATAGAAAAATTCAAACATATGCATTCATGTGTTAAACCCAGTCAGACCATATCCCCGGCAGAGGCGGATCTTTTTTCAACACCTGTACAGCACGTTTGCTACAGTTGATCCTGACAGATTCAGGATTGATGACTTCCTAGAGAGGTTTATTTCTCCATCCGTCCGTGAAAGGAAAGCTTGATTCTCCCCAGTGAGATCCCCAACAAGTGTTTAGTCTTGCCCTGACATATGTAGATGTCGTCCCTGTGATACCGGTAAGTGTCATGTCAACACCCGCGTGTGTTCTTTATTTGGTGTCGGTAAACACCATTTTTTCGGTGTCGATAAACATCGAGTCCATCCCCAGTCATTCGTTAATGTCTAGTCTTCTTTGTTGATGTCGGTAAACATCATCTTTCGATGTTCGTAACATCTTTCTCCTTCCCCAGTGAAGGAGTCACCTCTCCGTTGGTGTCGATAAACGTTGAGTTTTTCCTATGCGTCCGTCGACGTCTAGGTGTATTATCCCCACAGGTCATCTGTTGATATCTGTTCACCTCTCCGTTGGTGTCGGTAAACGATGAGTTTTTCCCAAGCGTCCATTGACGTTTGGTTGTGTTAACTTTTTCCCTAGTTCACCTCTCCGTTGGTGTCGATAAGCGTTGAGTTTTTGCCTGGTCGTTCGTTGACGTCTAGTTGCACATAATATCCCAGTCATCGGTCAATGTCTGGTAATTCCCCAGCCAGAGATTCCCAGTAGAGTCGTCGGTAAACGTCCTATCGGGTTTCCGGTTGCAAGTATTTGTTTTCCTTCCCTAGTGAAGTGTTCACCTCTCCGTTGGTGTCGATAAACGTCGAGCTTCTCCCTTTCGTCCGTTGACGTCTGGTCGAGTCTTCCCCAGTCATTCGTTAATGTCTGGTCACCTCTCTGTTGGTGTCGATAAACTTCGTGCTTCTCCCTTTCGTCCGTTGACGTCTGGTCGAGTCTTCCCCAGTCATTCGTTAATGTCTATTCACCTCTCCGTTTGTGTCGATAAACGTTGAGTTTCTCCCGTTCGTCCGTTGACGTCTGGTCGAGTATTCCCATTCATCCGTTGATGTCTGGTCACCTCTCCGTTGGTGTCGATAAACGTCGAGCTTCTCCCGTTCGTCCGTTGACGTTTGGTCGAGTCTTCCCAGTCATTCATTAATGTCTGGTCACCTCTCCGTTGGTGTCGATAAACGTTGAGTTTTTCCCATTCGCCCGTTGACGTCTGGTTGTACCTTTTCCTTTGATAAAAGTCAAAATCCCCAGGAGTCGTCGGTAAACGTCTTGTCTTGTTGCTGTTGCAAATACCTTGTATTATTCCCTGCGGAGTGCAAATTTCTATGGTTCTTCGGTATTCAATCCCTGTTTACCCTGAAGGTCTGACAGCCGTTGCTCTCATCCATTCGGGTTCCCAGCTGATTGAATAGGGGCAGCTGTAGCACCTCAAATTTGCACCTCCCATTTGTATATACATTTTCATTTTAGGTCATTAACACTGCATTGTTCATTGCATAGTCCACCAAGTCATCAGTCAAGACTGGCATCAGGAGATTCAACTGTGCAAGGCAATAAGTGCATTTTCTATGGAATCAAAACCCTAGGGTTGGTATAATGAGTTCATGTGACCCAAGGATCATTTTAAAGTGATTTGGCCAAGAATTGAAGGCTCAAGGCTCATCAGTCAATGTGCAAATCATCTGAAACCCTAAAAAGTCAACAGAAGTCAACTGTCAGTTCAACTGTGGATTTGGAGGTGGGAGATGGTTAGAGATGCCTCATTCATGTGGGAACAAGTCTTATTTGACATTTCAAACATCAACATTGAAGAATTTGAAGTTAGATCAAAACTTGCCCAAAATAGCAGGTGACCTGTAATTTGAATTTGCCAAAAATGGAAAGGTTTTCAAGTCAAGATTACATCATCAAGGAAGCTTCAAATGAAATTTTGTCCAACATGAAAGTTGTAAATATTTCTCTCCCATTTCCAAAAAGTCCAAGATCAAGAATTTCTCATGTGTGGTTAAGGAGATATGATCAAATCATGGCAAAGTATGGCTTGAACTTCAAATGAGCATAACTTCTCAACCAAAACTCCAAATTGGATGGCTCTTTTTGCATTGCTCTTATTTTGAACTCTAGTTTCCAAATCTTGCATTACATGACATGCATTATCATCATGTGATCATTTGGAAATTCACTTGATTTTTGGAGGGAAATTATGGAATTTAAAAATGATGCATTATTTGAACATTTCATCACTTCCATTGGCTCCAAGACAGAATTTGAAGTGAATTTGAAGCATTCCCGTGCACTTTTCACCATGCACACCATGCATAGAGGTGAAAAACCAAATTTGCATATGCACCACATTCTTGCTAATTCCCTTAACATTTGGCTAAACTTGATTAGAAGCATGATTAGTAGGAGGTATATAACAGAAACCCTAACTGTTTTTCACTAACCACAATCACAATTTTCAGATCTAGAAAATTTCTCAAACTTTTTCTCTCAATTTTTCTGGAAATTTCTTCAAACACAAACCATTTCCATTGCTTGATCCTGGTTCCTGAAGTATCATTGAGTGGATTTGCACGTAGAATCAAGAGATTTGGTGCAGTTTTGAAGCATGCTCGAAGCTTGGAAGCATTAATGGTGGATTCAAATTCTGGTGAAATCAAGAGCAATTGAACCATAATTCTTCCTCCAATCATCCATACAAGTGTTATAGAAGAAGTTTGGAGCATTGCAAGGCTTGAATCAACACGAATTCCAAAACTGCTCTTCAAGAGGTTCCAAATCGAATCTCTTATTTCTCAAATTTATCATGTTATTGTTGTAGATCTTAGTGCGCTGATTAAACTGAGCTTTGAATCACAAATTTTCATGCAACATTGAGTGAGATATGCTTGTATAAAGTTTGGATGATGAAACTTGTTTGCTTCGATTCATACATGATTGATTGTTTCTTGATGAAATAGCTATGGATTATTGATGTATGATGAATGATGTACACGATGATATGCTTAATTTTAAGTTCTGGAAATATTGTTCTTGGATGTTCATGATGTTGCTACTGTTCATGTTGAATACGATGAGGAAGATGAAGTTTTGGATAAGGCCACGGTTTTGATTCATGTTTGCCATAGAAATCCGTTGCAGTATGTTAGTTTAGGGCTGGATCGTGATTGGTGCATGAGATTTCCCATGCGCGTTTCTGATTGGCTTTCGCCCGCGTTGACTTGTGTTGACCTGCCAGCGTTTAAATGAAACGCGGCGTTTAGTCCTTGGCGCGCCAACGTGTTTGAATTGAGACATAGCTCGATTCCGGCCGGTGCACAAAGTTCAAATGCTCATTCATAATTTCCTTTTCCCTCCTTTGCCATGTACATACTTCACCTATGTGTTTTTTTTCATTTTCTTTCAACTTCAAAAATTCATATGTAATTGAAAAATCATCCAAAAAATATGAGATTTTTTCCATTATGTTCCTCATTGTGTCTAATATTTTATCATCATTTTTTCTTAAATTGTGCCTGGACTGGAAATTATTTTGCCTAAGGATATTGAATACATGTCCATTCTTGACATTGCTTTGCCATATCATTTGTGAAATGCTGAGATTTTATCCAATGTTCATGAAATTTTGCATGCTATAACTAGACATCTTGCTTGACATTTTAGTGTTGATTTGGTATTTTTATCACTTTCCATTGCTGTTTTATGATCATGCTAAGTTAGGTGTGACAATTGGTGTCACACTTTGTGATGTTCAACTTGATTGATGAGTTTGCCATGCCAAATGAATTCCAATTGCCTTGATTTTTTGTATGATGCATTCTATAGTTGTTATGATTGCTCATGATTTTTGGTGGAAGTTTTGGAATCATTTCTGATTTAATTGAGATTTTTCATTCTGGATGGTCACATGTGAGTTTTTGGATTGCCTTGAACTTCATTCATTTGTGAAATGCTTGATTCTTATCCAATGAATGTGAAATTTTGCACACTATTTGTAGACATGTTGAGTGTTGTTTTGGCTTTGGTTTGAGGTCTTTATCATAATCCATCTCTGTTTTAGGCCTATGCTAAGTTGGTGTGACAATTGGTGTCACACATGAGCTTGTTGTGCTTGCCTTGACTTATGCTATATGATTGCCTCGCCTAATGATGTCCAATGCCTCCAATTTTTTGTGTGATGATCATGTTGTATGTACTGTTTACTCATGAATTTTGCCAAGATTATTTGAATCATTTTGGATTTAATATGCATTTGTTTCTTCTGATGTCACAATGTGGTCACAACTTGCATACCTTGCCATGTTTGGTTCATGAAATGAATTTGGTTAATGATATTGATATGGGAACTTTTGGATTGTGTTCTTGATTGAAGGAAGTTGATTCATGTTGAATTTCATGTTCTGTTTTGAATTTTTTCTCCATCTTTGACCCTAGGCCTTGACCTAGTGGTTTGTGACTCACAGTTGAGCTTTGATTTCAGGTTTACACATCCAAGTCCATAGTTGATAATGCTTCCTCACCTGAGCATTGATGTTTGCTCTAAATGTTGACTAACCTTGAGTTGTTTTGTAGGTTGATGCCAAGTTGTTTGTGTTGTGCCTATTTGGCTTGTGCCTTGCACACTGTTGTATTGCTTGTCTGTCTGATTGTATGGATGACTGTTGTCTATTTGTTTGGTTGACTTGTATACTGATTGGGTTAGATTTTTTCAGGTACCTAAGTTGCTTTGAGTTCTTTTGAACTTGCTTTTGCTTTGCTTGGTTGCTTAACCATTGAGGTATAACTCTCTGACTTCATGTAGTCTGGAAGACCTGTCCTGTTATGTGGGCAGGCACCTGTCTGAAGCCCTCCTTAAGAGGCAATGCTTGTGTTTGTTTATCTTTGTGCCAAGCAGGAAAAGTCCTCTTATGAGGCAATTGGCAGATAAAAGAGATGTGCAATCCATCTCCTGCTATTCAGTGTGTCATTCACTTTGCTCACACACCTTGTGTTTATGCATTGTGGATATTAACCCAAGATCTTTCTTGTGTCAGTCATATGTGGAGAAGAGTTCCAGCTTTCTGAACTCCCACACTTTCATTTGTCTGAAGCTCTCCCAGGCCAGGGATAAGAGCTGTGAGGTCTTACCCTCACTTCCCATTTCATCTGCTTCACCCTAACTCTCAATGTTAGGGTTAAGAGCTAACTACACCCGATTCCAGTTGGCTTGTGTTTCACAGCCTAACCTTGTGTGAGCCCAATTGTTTGCATATAATGTGTGTGCTTGCTTTGTGTGCTTGTATGTATTTCCCTGTGCAAGTTAGATAGCAACCTTAACATAGGGATCGTATGCATGACAACTTCTAGGCTCGAGTCGTAGTCTCCCTAGTAGTTTGTGTCTCCCTTTGTATCTGGTTAGGCTAGTCCTTTTTCCCTGTGTAGAGGAACTACGTCGCCCTGATCCTCATACTAGATGAGGTACGTAGGCAGGAGATGAGCTGATCTCTCCGGGCGCCCTTTTTCTTTTGCAACCCCTTTGTGTGTGTTTGGAGTCTGACGTAAGTCCGGCGATTGGAAGTTGGTTTCCTGTGTTTGCTTCTTTGTTGGAGTCTGACGTAAGTTCAGCGATTGGCAGTTGGTTTCCTGTGTCTTGTTTGCTTGTTGGAGTCTGACGTAAGTCCAGCGATTGGCAGTTGGTTTCCTGTGTGCGTTTGTTGGTTCGGAGTCTGATGTAAGTCCAGCGATTGGCATTCGGTTTCCATGTTTGCCTGTTTGTGTGGAGTCTGACGTAAGCCCAACGATTGGCAGTTGGTTTCCTGTGTGTGGTTTTGTTTGGCGTGCGTTAGTCGAGATATGAGTGCTCTAATTCTTCTCCGATCAGAGAAGATACGTATGCATAGGATGCGACATCCTAGCGAGCATGTTTCCCCTGTCCCAAACTACGGCGACTCTGATGTCTGTGCTTGACAGACTACGTAGGCCCAGGATGCGATATCCTGCCGAGTTAGTTTCTTTTGTCTTCCTGTGTCTCCTTTCAGCCTGTGTGTGCAGTTTGTTTGAGCAGTTTTTAGCAACCTTTCTTCTATTCTTTCTGAGCGTGGATCCCGTCGAGTACGACGGATGCATAGGGGTGCTAATACCTTCCCTTCGCATAACCGACTCCCGATCCCACCTTTCTCTGGTCGCGAGACCATGTCTTTTCCAGGTTTACTTCGAGCGTTTCCTTTCCCTCTTTGGGATAAATAACGCACGGTGGCGGCTCTGTTGTTTCGTTTTCCCGCCGATTTTTCGCGTAATGCGACAGATATCCATGCAAAGCAAATGGCAGCATCTCATGCCAATCTTTGTACGTGACTGTCATCTTCTGGATAATCTTCTTGATGTTCTTGTTAGCAGCTTCAATAGCCCCATTCATCTTGGGTCAGTAAGGAGAGGAATTATGGCGTGCAATCTTGAATTCAGCGCACAGCTCTTCCATCATTTTGTTGTTCAAGTTAGATCCATTGTCAGTAATGATCTTATCAGGCACACCATAACGGTATATCAGCTGATTCTTGACAAACTTCACGACCACCTGCCTGGTCACATTCGCATATGATGCGGCTTCAACCCATTTGGTGAAGTAGTCAATTGCTACGAGAATAAACCTGTGTCCGTTGGACGCTTTCGGTTCAATCATTCCAATCATGTCAATTCCCCACATAGAGAAAGGCCATGGTGATGAAATCACATTCAGAAGTGTCGGAGGAATATGAAACTTGTCCGCATAAATCTGACATTTGTGGCATTTCTTCACGTATTTGCAGCAGTCAGACTCCATTGTCAGCCAATAGTAGCCTACTCTCAACATCTTTCTAGCCATGGCATGTTGTCGCATTACGCGAAAAACCGGCGGGAAAAAGACACAGAGCCGCCACCGTGCGTTATTTATCCCAAAGGAGGGAAAGGAAACGCTCGAAGTAAACCTGGAAAGGAATGGTCTCGCGACCAGAGATTGATGGGATCGGGAGTCGGTTATGCAAAGGGAAGGTATTAGCACCCCTACGCATCCGTCGTACTCGACGGGATCCACGCTCAGAAAGAATAGAATGAAGGTTGCTAGATAACTGCTCAAACACTGCACAAGGTTGGAATAAAACATAGAAAGGACGGAAGAAACGGGACTCGGCAGGATATCGCATCCTGGGCCTACGTAGTTTGTCAGACACAAACATCAGAGTCGACGTAGTTCGGGGGGGGGGGGGGGGGGTAGCGGGACGTGCTCGCTAGGATGTCGCATCCTATGCATACGTATCTTCTCTAACCAGAGAAGAATCAGAGTACTCGTAGCTCGGCTAACGCACGCCAAACAAAACACAAACAGGAAACCGACTGCCAATCGCTGGACTTACGTCAGACTCAGAACAAACAACCACACACAGAAAACCGACTGCTAATCGCTGGACTTACGTCAGACCTAACCAGAGACAAGGGAGAGAACAGACTACTAGGGAGACTACGACTCGAGCCTATAAATTGTCATGCATACGATCCCTATGTTGAGGTCTCTATCCTAACTTGCACAAGAAGCAAGCCAGCCTAAACAGCACATCATCAAACACAAACACAATATATCAAGCACACACACTATATGCACACAAGGGGCTCATACAAGGCTAGGCTGTAGATACAAGCCAACTGGAATGGGGTGTTTTTAGCTCTTAACCCTAACATTGAGAGTTAGGGTGAAGCAAATGAAATGGAGATGAGGGTAAGACCTCACAGCTCTTATCCCTGGCCTGGGAGAGCTTGATTCAAATAGAAAGTGTGGGAGTTCAGAATGTAGGAACTCTTCTCCACATGACTAACACAACAAGATCTTGGGTTCTTATTCAAGATGCATCAACACATGGTGTGAGCAAAGTGAATGACACACTGAATAGCAGGGGATGGATTGCACATCCCTTTTATCTGCCAATTGCCTCTTAAGAGGACTTAACTTGCTTGGCACAAAATTAAACAACCACAAACATTGCCTCTTAAGGAGGGCTTCAGACAGGTGCCTGCCAAAGTAACATGGCAGGTCTTCCAGACTACATGAAGATCAGGGATTATACCTCAGGGGTATGCTAACCACAAGCAACGCAAAGCAAAGTTCAAATGAACTTAAAGCAACTTAGGTACCTGTGGAAACAACTAAACCAATCAGTACAAAATTCAGATAACAGTCAACAACAGTTAATACCAAACAGACAACCCAATATGCAACACATAAGCCATAAGGCAAACACTATCCTCAACCTACAAAACACACAAATGTTAGCCAACAACAACAAATGATCAAGCTCAAATGAAGGAGCAACATCAATCAGGGAGATGCCTACTTGAACCTGAAATTCACAACTCAAATGTAAGTAACAAGCCACTAGGTCAAAGCCTAGGGTCAAAAGTGAATCAAAAAGCCAAAAAAGAACTTGATATTCAACATGAATCATATTTAATCAATCAAGAATAAGTCTAAAAAGGACCAAATCAAAATCAATAAGCAAGGTCATGTAATAGGCAAGAGAAGTCAAAGACCAATTCAAGGCATACATTTGATCATTATGAATGAAAATTCCCAATCAAAATAGAAATGATTCAAATAATTCTGGAAAACTTCATGAGCATTCAACACATCCAAAACATCCATCATACAAAAAATCAGAAGCATTAGAGGTCATTTCGCATGGAAATCAAATTGCACAAGCTGACCATCAAATTGTGTGACACAAATTGTCACACCATTCAAACACAAGCATAAAACAGAATTGGCAAATGAGAAAAATACCAAACCAAGCCTAAAACATCCATTAACATGTCAAGAACATTCATGCAAAATTTCAAGCAATTTGGATTAAAATTAAGCATTTCATGATAGAAAGAGCAAGGCAAGGTCACAAAAGCACCTATGTTCACATTTTCTAACACCAACAGAAATCCAGCCATGCACAACTTTTGAAATCATCATCATAAGAAACTAGACATCACAAGGATCATTTGGCTAAAAATTTGGAGTGATTTGAGTCATTTTTCAAATTGATATGGATTTTACAAGTTAGCATAAAAAATGAAAATAAAAAATAAGCAAAGCATGTGAAATATGGAGGGAAACACTAAAATATGACTGCATTTGAACAAATGCGCTCGACTGGGATCGAACCCTGTTTCAATTCAAACTGCGCGCGCCAAGGTGAAACGACACCGTTTCACCTGAAAACCCTAACACTGCCCAGATTGGACGCTAGTCCGTCGCTAGCATGCAAAAATCTGTCGCTAACGTGAATCTTCATCTTCTTCATGATGAAGATGATGAATGTTCATGCACCAATTTCCAGATTTCCCAGAAATGTCCAGAATTCAACAAAAATTATATCATCACAAAGATCTTTCAATGGTGAGCAAGGATCAACTAACAACTAAGCCTAAATCCACATAACAAAAGAGAATCGAGCAAAAACATTCTTGAATGCAAAACTTAAATCACTCATAACTCAGTGAATAATGCTCCATTTTTCATGAAATTTTTATCAGAATCATCAGCAAATAAAGATCTACACAACTATACACATGGATTTGAGAATTGTGAAGGTCGAAAAACTCACCTCTTGAAGAGCAGGTTATGGTTTTGCACGATCCAAGGCTCCAAATGATCCAGATCAATTCCAAAATGCTTGTAGAGATGATTGATGAAGAATTGGAAGCTTAGAAACATGTAGATCCAACTCAATTCGAAATTGCCATGAACACCTTCAAGCTTTGGTATGCACGATTTTGAGCAGAAAATCACCAATGGCACGTTCAATCTCACTCAAAACTTCACCAGGATCAAGAATTATGCAAGAGAAATGAGTCTTATGCGTGGAATCTTGAAGTTCTATGTGAGAGAAAATTTTGATCAAAACTCCAATTCTAGATCTGAAACTGTGTATTCTGAATGAAACAGTTGCAATTAAGCTTATATACCTCTTCTTAATTAATCTGAAATTAAACTTAAGCCAAAGCTAATTGAGATTAAAGGAAATTAAGGTGCATGCACAAATTTGCATTTCCACCTCAAGCATGGGAAGCACACGTGAACAGTACACCAAGCTGGCCCAAATCCATTCAAAAATTACTCCATGCACACATTGGAATTGGAAATATATGCATGTGATCAACCAATTTTGATTTTGGCAATTTTCCTTCAAAAACTTCATAAACAAGCAAATGATCATATGATAACATTTCACTCAATGTGATGAGGTATTGGGAACTTCATGACATGAGAAACATTTTGCAAAAAGAACCACCAAATTTGGAGTCTTGGTTCAAAAGATATGGCCATTTGAAGTTTCAAGCACACATTGCCATGATTTTATCATAACTTCTTAACCATTCATCAGATGCTCATGATCTTGGACTTTTGGAAATGGGAGAGAAAGATATTCAACTTCCGTGTTGGACAAAATTTCATTTGAATCTTCTTTGATGATGGAAAGTTGAGTTGAAGTTGGTCCAAAAACTTGCCATTTTTGGAAACTTTCAAATTACAGGTCACTTTCCATTTTGGGAAACTTTTGATCTGGCTTCAAAATCTTCAAGGTAGATGTTTGACATGATGAATGAACCTCTTTTGGACATGAATGAAGTGTCTCAAACCATTTCTCCATCTCCTAGCCCTCAGTTGACTTGCAGTTGACTTTTGTGGGCCTCGGATGACCTGGACATGCACTGTGGACTTTGAGCCTTCAACACTTGTCCAAATTGCATCAAAATGAATCTAGATTCATGTAAGCTCCCTAGAACAACCATAGGGCCTTTATCTCATGGAAATGCTTTGCTCTTTTGCACAGATGACTTCTCCTGGTACCAGTCTTGACTGATGAGATGCAACATGATATGCAATGTTAATGACCTAAAAATGAAATGAATGTACAAATGGGAGGTGCAAATTTGAGGTGCTACAGCTGCCCCTATTCAATCAACTGGGAACCTGAACGGATGAGAGCAACGACTGTCAGACCTTCAAGGTACACATGGATTGAATACCAAAGAACCGTAGAAATTTGCACTCTACGGGGGATGAAACAAAGAAAGTTCACCAATGGCAACTTCCACTGGGATCTGATATTTATTGCTGGACCAGACAAGACGTTCACCGACGACTTCCTTGGGGATTTTGATTTTTATCAGAAAAAGGAACCACGTCCAGACATCGAAAGATGATGAATGGGAGAAAGGTATACAACCAGACGTCAACGGACGAATGGGAAAAACTCAACGTTTACCGACACCAACGGAAAGGTGACCATACATCAACGGATGACTGGGAAAAAGATACCACCAAACGTCAACGGACGAATGGGAAAAACTCGATGTTTACCGACACCAACGGAGAGGTGACCAGACATCAACGGATGAATTGGGAAGACTCGACCAAACATCAACGGATGAATGGGAGAAACTCGACGTTTATCGACACCAACGGAGAGGTGACCAGACATCAACTGATGAACTGGAAAGACTCGACCAAACATCAACGGATGAACGGGAGAAGCTCGACGTTTATCGACACCAACGGAGAGGTGACCAGACATGAACGGATGAATGGGAGAAAGAGATGCAACCAGACGTCAACCGACGAATGGGAAAAACTCGACGTTTACCGACACCAACGGAGAGGTGACCGGACATCAACCGATGACTGGGAGAAAGACTCGATGTTTACCGACACCGAAATAATGGTGTTTACCGACACCACAGAAAGGATGACCAAACATTTACCGATGACTGGGAGAAAGACTCGATGTTTACCGACACCGAAACAATGGTGTTTACCGACACCAAAGAAAGGACGACCAGACATTTACCGATGACTGGGAGAAAGACTCGATGTTTATCGACACCGAAGAAAGGACGACCAGACATTTATCGATGACTGGGAGAAAGACTCGATGTTTACCGACACCGAAACAATGGTGTTTACCGACACCAAAGAAAGAACACACGCAGGTGTTGATATGACACTTACCGGTATCACAAGGATGACATCTACGTATGTCAGGACAAGGCCAAGCACTTGCTGTGGACTACTCTGGGGAGTCAAGCTTTCCTCTCACCTACAGGTGAGGAAATAAACTTCTCTTTGGACTTATCAATCTTGAATGCTGTCTGTCAAGAGCAACTGCAGCAATTGTGCCATACGGATGTTGAAATATGATCCGCCTCTACCGGGGATAATTTCCAAGCTGACCTAACACATGTATGCATATGTTTGAGTTTTTTCATGGCGTAATGCTCCATATTGTATGGAAATGCTACGCGATTCGAGGATGCAATGATTACTACATGCAAAAAGCAGAATGAAGAGAACTCCCGCCGGGGAGAATTGGTTGCTCTACTGAGCACACAATTCTGATTATATTCTCCAACTCTGTGGGGAGACGCACTGCTGGGGGTGCTTTGCTGATCTGATACTCTGGGGACAGCAGAGAAACCAAGTCAACTGGGGAGACTCTGTCTGGGGAACACACCAACCTCTCCACCATGCTGGGGAATAACATTGCTGCTGGAGAAAGAATAAATCCCACTGGGGACAACTTTCACTGAATCCAATCCACTGGGGGACTCCGCTAGGGGAAACAACCAACGCTCACCTCTACTGGGGATAATTTTCACCGAACCTGATCCACTCGGGGACTTCGCTGGGGAAAACATCAACACAAAATTGCTGGGGAAAACATCAACACAAAATTGTTGGGGAAAACAATCACAACTATGCTGGGGAAAGGCATTCATGACCCTGCTGGGGATTACAGTACTTCAGACCCGACTGCTGAGGAACAAACTACTCACTGATACCTCCGCTGGGGATACAACAACCTTCCGACTCAGTGGGGACTAACAATCTTCAGACTAGCTGGGGAATAGATTAACTTTCAGGCCTGTTACCCGACTGTTGGGGAAGAACAGTTCTAATAGTTTCCAGACTTGCCTGGGGGAAATGGCCACTTTCAAGCCTGCTGGGGAAATATCCTCAACTCTGCTGAGGAATCCCTGATCTTGAATATATGCTGAGGAGACAAGTCTTGAACCTGCTTTAGACAACCCAACCTCTCACGCTGATGGACGGTGCTGAAACATCTCTGAACGAATCGTGGCTTGCTTCAGCCAGGAATCAAAGATAATAACCTACAAAACAGCGAGACATACATGCCCCAGGGGATTGCATGGACAAGATACACCCAAGTGTACTCAACATTCAAGATGATTTTCAAATGTTTTATCTTTATGCACGTTATTGTCTAGCCTTCATGTTTTTATATGCAATGTTTATCAAAATAGTAAAATAAAAACAAGAGAGCAATTTATTTGAATAACGACTTTTATGGATTGAAAATGGGCCTGAAAAGGCAAATACATCAGGAAGCAATTCCTAGGAAGAGGTAATTGCGCACAAAAGGAAGTAAACTATCCTAATGGCAATGTGAATACGGTATCCACTATTTCCCAATTCTGTTATGACTCACAGATCATCAATTTCCTCCCAAATTCCTTGCTTTCTGAGAAGAATGATTGGACCGATCATATCCTTCGAGATGGTAGACGATGAAGCGCGGTGAAGTACAGATAACTCAGACTGTAGTCTTCGCTTTAATCCCTCTTTTGCCTGGATCGCCCTTTCGGGTTTTCAATCCATCGGGATACCCATTTTTGCCTAAGCCGCCCTTGCGGGTTTTCGACTTACCGGGTGTACATATTCTTTTCATTCTTTATCCCTAACTTTTGCCCGGACCTTTTCTCTTTTTTTTTGGTTCGCCGGGATGCCCTTTTTTGCCTGGACTATTTTATTCTTTTCGTCCAGCGAGTCAATTTATGCGAAGTATTTTTTGACTACATTTGAGTTAACAGGGGACGGAAAATCTTCACCATCCATAGTTGTAAGCATCAAGGCTCCACCAGAGAAAACCTTCTTAACAACGTACGGACCTTCATAATTAGGAGTCCATTTGCCCCTGTTATCTGTACCGGGAGGAAGGATCCTCTTCAAAACCAAATCACCAGTCTGATAGCTTCGAGGACGCACTTTCTGATCAAAGGCTTTCTTCATCCTTCTCTGATACAACTGCCCATGGCATACAGCCGCTAACCGCCTCTCTTCGATAAGGCTCAACTCGTTAAACCTTGTTCGAATCCACTCAGCTTCATCAAGCTTGACATCCAGCAAAACTCTCAGAGAAGGAATCTCCACTTCAACTGGTAGGACTGCTTCCATACCATACACAAGGGAGTAGGGGGTTGCCCCGGTCGACGTACGTACTGAAGTATGGTACCCATGTAAAGCAAACGACAGCATCTCATGCCAATCCTTGTACGTCACGACCATCTTCTGCAGAATCCTCTTAATATTCTTGTTTGCCGCCTCTACAGCACCATTCATCTTTGGTCTATAAGGAGAAGAATTGTGATGTTCAATCTTGAAATCTCTGCAAAGCTCTTTCATCATCTTGTTATTGAGATTCGAACCATTATCAGTAATGATTCTCTCGGGAACCCCATAACGATAGATGATTTCCTTTTTAATGAATCGGGCAATCACTTGTTTGGTAACATTGGCATAGGAAGCTGCTTCCACCCACTTGGTGAAGTAATCAATCGCAACCAGGATGAAGCGATGTCCATTAGAAGCAGTAGGTTCAATCTTCCCAATCATATCAATACCCCACATGGCGAACGGCCAAGGCGAATTCATAACATTCACAGGGCTTGGTGGTACATGCACCTTATCAGCATAGATCTGACATTTATGACACTTCCGAGTGTATTTGAAACAATCGGATTCCATAGTCATTCAGTAATAACCGGCTCTCAATAACTTCTTGGACATTGCATGACCACCAGCATGGGTACCGGACGAACCCTCGTGCACTTCCTGCATCAACATGTCTGCTTCGTGTCTATCCACGCATCTGAGCAGAACCATTTCAAAGTTCCTCTTGTACAACACATCATCCTGATTCAAATAAAAGCTTCCAGCTAGCCTTCTCAAGGTTTTCTTGTCATTCTTTGACGCTCCTTCAGGATACTCCTGACTCTTGAGGAAATTCTTAATGTTAAAGTACCAAGGCTTCTCATCACCAACAGACTCGGCTGCAAACACATACGCAGGCCTCTCGAGTCGATTCACATCATCATGTGGCACATGATTCCACCAATGGACTTTGATCATAGAAGACAATGTAGCCAAGGCATCAACCATCTGATTTTCATCTCAGGGGACATGATACAACTTCACCTTTTTGAAGAAAGTCAGGATCCTTCTGGTGTAATCTCGATAAGGAATCAAATGCGGCTGATGAGTATTCCAGTCTCCATTGACTTGGTTAATCACTAGAGCGGAATCTCCATATATGTCCAGAGTTTTGATCCTTAGATCGATGGCTTCTTCAATCCCCAGGATACAAGCCTCATACTCAGCTTTGTTGTTGGTTACGTCAAAAGTCAATCTGGCAGAAAAAGGTATATGAGCACCTTTTGGATTGATAAGCACTGCCCCAACACCGTTGCCATTCACATTCACTGCCCCATCAAACATCAGTGTCCACTTGTCATCAGGATCCGGTCCTTCCTCGGCAAGAGGCTCTTCACAATCTTTCATCTTTAGATACATGATGTCTTCATCAGGGAATTCAAACATCATCGGCTGATAGTCATCGATTGGTTGCTCGTCAAGGTAGTCTGACAGAATACTACCTTTGATGGCCTTCTGCGACGTGTACTCGATATCATACTCTGTTAAAATCATCTGCCAACGAGCAACATGCCCGATGAGAGCCGGCTTCTCAAAGATGTACTTCACTGGATCCATCTTAGAAATCAACAAGGTAGTATGGTTCAACATATACTGTCTCAGTCGGCGAGCAGCCCAGGCCAAGGCACAACAAGTTTTCTCGAGCTGCGAATATCTTATTTCACAGTCGGTAAACTTTTTGCTAAGGTAGTATATGGCATGCTCTTTTCGACCAGACTCGTCATGCTGTCCCAATACACACCCCATCGAGTTCTCAGTCACTGAAAGGTACATTATCAGAGGCCTCCCAAGAACTGGAGGTATAAGGATTGGAGGTTTGCAAATACTCTTTTATCTTATCAAAAGCTTTTTGACAGTCATCATTCCACCTGATTGCTTGATTTTTCCTTAGCAATTTGAAAATTGGTTCACACGTGGCCGTTAGGTGAGATAGAAACCGTGCAATGTAGTTCAATCTCCCTAAGAAACCACGAACCTCTTTTTCTGTTTTTGGTTCAGGCATCTCTTGTATAGCGTTTACTTTCGCCGGATCAACCTCAATCCCTTTCTCACTGACAATGAAACCCAACAGCTTACCGGATCTCACCCCAAACGTACACTTGTTCGGATTCAGCCTCAGCCTCAGTTTGATTTTTCTCAGCCTTTCAAACAACTTCTGCAAGTTTACCAGATGCTCCTCTTCTGTCTGAGACTTCGCAATCATATCATCCACGTACACTTCAATTTCTTTGTGCATCATGTCATGAAAGAGAGTTGTCATAGCCCTCTGATAGGTAGCATCGGCATTCTTCAGCCCAAATGGCATCACCTTATAGCAGAACGTGCCCCAAGGTGTAATGAATGTCGTCTTTTCCATGTCTTCTGGCGCCATCTTGATCTGATTATAGCCAGAGAAACCATCCATGAAAGAGAAAATCGAGGATTGAGCAGTATTATCAACCAATACATCAATGTGAGGTAGTGGGAAATCATCTTTTGGACTGGCTCTATTTAGATCTCGGTAATCGACACACATCCTGAATTTACCATCCTTCTTCGGCATGGGAACGATGTTGGCCACCCACGGGGGATAATTGGTCACTGCCAGAAAACCCGCATCCAACTGCTTCTGAACCTCTTCTTTAATCTTGACCGCCATATCAGGGCTAGTTCTGCGAAGTTTCTACTTTACTGAAGGACAATCTTCTCTGAGAGGTAGCCTATGCACCACAATGTCTGTATCCAACCCAGGCATATCTTGATACGACCAGGCGAATATCTCCACATATTCTCTCAGCATTTCAATCAACCCTCTCTTGACATCTTCCTTTAGAGCAGCCCCAATCTTGATCTCTCTTCTGGCGTCCTCAGTACCCAGGTTAACAACTTCCAACTCCTCCTGATGAGTTTGGATGACCCTTTCCTCCTGCTTCAATAATCTGACCAGTTCTTTAGGGAGTTCACAATCTTCCTCACTCTCTTCTTCAGCTTGGTAGATGGGATTATTGAAATCATATTGAGCCATAACAGAACTGTTTATAGTGGAGTCGGTAAGATCGATTCTGCATGTTTAATGCTTTATTTTAGAAAAAAGAGTTCAAGAAAGTCACAAAAATAAAAACATTGCCATTTTTATTGTTTTGAAAAATGAAAAACAAAAATAGAAAGACAGTGAGCACAAAATTGTTTGCAAAATGTCCTTTATTAATGATATCATTGAAAATAATGATGAGGCCTTACAATGAACCACTACGCCTTGGGCAGAACGTAGGGCTTTGTGCAAAATGAAAAACAAAAGAAAATTACTCTGTTTGAAGAGTAACTTGGACCACTTCTTCGGCTGTCCAATTATTGATTGACTCCCCTGGAGCACACGGGCGCACCCAGTTGTCCACATCATAGTCACTATCACCATCTTCACTACTGGCTGCAAAGACGTCACCATGATTCATCAGCCCGGCGCTGGTGAAGGTACTCGGCCCTTTCTGCTCACCCTGCTCTGCCTGTAGAGGCTGATAACCAATACCAAACTTGTCTTCTTTAACGGGCAGGTCCACCATCTTGCCCCAGCCTTCTGCATTGCCCGAGTTGACAACCTCCATAGCCTGCTTGTAGGATGTAATTGAGGCACTTGGCTTCTCCTGCTCAGCAAAAGCCACCCTCTCAATGTCAATGGTCTCAAACGCCTGGCACAGAGTTTCAAGGATCTCGCCATCCACCTCCACATACTTGACAAGCTATCCTGGAAAAAGTACATCCACATTTTCTCGTCGTCTGTGTATGCGGAGATTTTTATGTAATAGGCCTGCACATGGGTGCGAGGGCAGGAAGTACCATTGTATTTGTCAAAGGAAGGCGCTTTGAACATGTAAGGAATTCTCAATCCCTCCACCAAACCCATATTCGTCACGTCAAACCCCAAAGAGTTCTGACACTCCATGGCTCTGATCTTCTCAGCTAGGGCATCAACCTTTCTGTCCCTCTCTTCAATTCTTCCCACATCGTCTTCATCACTGAGCATGTTGAACATATCTTCCTGCCTGTCAACCAGCGGAGCAGGATGGCGAACTGGAGCACGAGTCACTCTGGCATTAACAGTCTCCGCAGCAAGAGGCTGTCCATTAATCCTGATACCCCTCAACTCATCACCCACAGCATAATCATTGACGGGAATAGTAGCAGCAGCAGCGTCATTAACAGGGACACCCACTGGTGAAGCACGGCTGGCAGGTGGAATTACAGCTTCCTGTCTCTGGGCTAAGGCACGCAGCTCTTCTTGCCCTTGAACAACTCCTTGCATCATGGTCATGAATTCGGCCATGTTAGCCCTCATCTCTGCTAACTCAGCTTGAACTTGATCCATATTCCTCTGTTGATTCAGTCTGGTAGCGTAGCGATGCGAATGTTGATCAGCAATCCTGCCTAAAACAGGAACCAGAGTGAGAAGTCTCATTCAAGAACACTTGTAATGCAAAATGATATGTGTATGATGCTAAATGATGCGTATGATGCACATGATATGTTCATTTCTCAGGCATTCAAGAGCCTAATTCATATTTCTAGAAATGACAACCTGGAACAATGAACAACAAAGAAGCAACCTACACAGGATAATGAGCACAAAATGAAACCTCAACAATCTCATCTATAAACATGAGCAACAAAGGTCATACAACAAAGGTTCAAATCAGCAGAGTACAACAATGAATCCCATCCAACAATCCTGGAGGTGATTCTCAACATAAACAACAGATACATAATCTAAGAAAAATGTCCTCCAGGAATAAGCGCCTTCAGGTACTGGCACTGGTCTATCAACAAGTCACACTCTGAACATTCAGGCAGAGGGGTGAGCTTCTCCTTCAATTGTCTTCTGAGCTCCACAACTTCTTCTTCAAGCTGGCTCTCTGATGCACGTCTTAGGTCTACTTCCTTCTTCAACTGAACATCTTTGTCCCTAAGCTGCTTTTCCAAGCCTCTTATCTTCTTCTGGTAATTGGCCTCAGCTTTCTGCAACCTCAAGCACTCATGGTGTTCTTCCCTCAGCAATGTCTTTATCTCCTAATAGGACCTCTTCTTGCTCTTCAATCTGCTAGCATCCTCCCCTTGCATGCCTTTAAGTTGATGGGCCAAGTTCAACTTATCAGATTTGGCTTTGTAAAGCTCCATCTAGATATCTTGTTCCTTCTCTTTCAACCGACGATTCTCCATCAAGGCTTGTTTGTAGTGTTCAGCAGGCACATTCTCAGAAAGGATCAGAGGCGGTTGCTCTTGCAATGGCTCCATCCTATCATAGGGCAACAACAAGGTCTCAACTCTATCCTTGACCCAATCAAGGTAAGCAGGCATAACAACTGCAATCTTTTTCCCTAACATAGCTCCACCTTTGACACCAAGAGTCTTCCAAGCTCTTCCCATTTGCTCTAATCTAGCTGGGTCACTCCGTTTCTCAAAATACACGCTCTCAGCTATCTCAGCATCTAGCGGTCTTCCATTCATAACAAACCCCAACTGACGAAGAGAAAGAACCGGATTGTTATTGATGCAACCCTTAGTCCCTATGAGTGGCACATTACGAAACTCTCCACAGCTCATGATGACATTACGCACATTCAACCTGTAAGCTTGCCACTTGATATCATAGGATGTGAGAGACATGATCCTCTGAGTCCACTTATGAGTGCTCTGGATATCCACAAAAGGTCCACTGGTTGGCAGAAAAGACAAGAACCATCTGAGTAGCAACGGGAGATAGCATCTGATAGCTCCACCTTTAGCATGCCTGCTGTGTATAGCATAATAAGTGTCAGCTAACAAGGTAGGAACTGGGTTTCCTCCAATGAAAATAGTGACAGCAGCAAAGTCCACAAAATTAGGCATACTCGGGAACAACACCACCCCATTGATCAAGATGGCCAACTGAGCGTTGAAAGCATCCCAATTTCCCTTCTTTGCTTCCTCCTTAGCCATCCTCACCAGGTACTTCAAAGGCAAACCCACAACATCACCACTTGACTTCCAATTGTCACTCACTTCTTTGATACTCTAATAAAGAGCCCTGGCAGCAACACTGAAATCAATCTCCTTTGGCACATCTAAGAAGGGAACCTGATATCTGATCTGGACATTCATCAGAATGGAATACTCTTCAAGAGTAGGAGCTAACTGATAATCCTGGAAAGTGAAACAACGGAACTCTGGATCATAAAACTGTAGGAGAGTCTGCAGAGGCACTAGATCTACCACCATCTTCAACAGTGTCAGAATATCTCCATACTGATCATCAAACACCTTCTGATTACCACCGGTCACAAGATTGCTCAACTCTACCAAAGATGTCAATGGCTCGCGGTGAAAACTGTAGGTGCAAGTCTTCCTCTTCAACTTTGGAACGGTTGCCATCTCTCACAGTGAACAAACTCCTGAATGAACCTGAGAAATGATATGCATGAGGGGATTAGCACTTTCTTTTCTTTTTTTTATTATTTTTTTTTTGCATTATTTTTTTGAAAATAAACATGCTATGATGCAAACACGACTGGTTGGCTGTGTATCTCAAGGCACAGGATCAGAGCTTCGGCATGAATTCCGAACCACAAAGTCAACTGAAACCCAAAGTCATCTGAGACCCACACTTCTGAACCAAGTCACCAACAGGAACCAAGAGTCACCAACAGATATAGTCACCAACAAGTCAAGTCACCAACAGTACCTGTAATGATTCATTCCCTCCCCACTCACGGGTGTCATCTAGGCCAGGGTAAGGTCAAGAGAAACGCAGGATAAATAACCCTTTCAAGAATATCATCATATACACACCAGATGTATGTAACGATAATACCCCATCAGAGTCTGAACTGCACGTGATATCATGTTCCGCTAAGTGGCGCAATACCACCCGCTTCCCATGAATCACTCTATTCCTAGGTGTCCTAAAGTTCACTCATAGCCTGAGTATTGCGCCTTTTACCTCTTGTAACTCCCACCCCAATCAGAGAAACACACAGCCAGCATAATGAAAGTATGATGCGTGCAAACATAAATGCGAACATAAATGCAAACATAAACAATCACGGCATAATCATAAATGCAATAAATAAAACAGTAAAAGCAACCAAACCCTATCCTAAAGAGCGTTAGGATTGACTCGCTTAGGGAAGATGGACCAGCAAGAGGTCAACTTCTCGGGATAGTCCCCAGCACAGTCGCCAGCTGTCACATTACGCGAAAAACCGGCGAGAAAAAGACACAGAGCCGCCACCGTGCGTTATTTATCCTAAAGGAGGGAAAGGAAACGCTCGAAGTAAACCTGGAAAGGAATGGTCTCGCGACCAGAGATTGATGGCATCGGGAGTCGGTTATGCGAAGGGAAGGTATTAGCACCCCAACGCATCCGTCGTACTCGACGGGATCCACGCTCAGAAAGAATAGAAGGAAGGTTGCTAGATAACTGCTCAAACACTGCACAAGACTGGAATCAAATATAGAAAAGACGGAAGAAACGGGACTCGGCAGGATATCGCATCCCGGGCCTACGTAGTTTGTCGACACAAACATCAAAGTCGACGTAGTTCGGGGGGGGGGGGAAGCGGGACGTGCTCGCTAGGATGTCGCATCCTATGCATACGTATCTTCTCTAACCAGAGAAGAATCAGAGCACTCGTAGCTCGGCTAACGCACGCCAAACAAAACACAAACAGGAAACCGACTGCCAATCGCTGGACTTACGTCAGACTCCGAACAAACAACCACACACAGGAAACCGACTGCCAATCGCTGGACTTACGTCAGACTCCGAACAAACAACCACACAAGAAGGTTGAAAAAGAAAAAGGGCACCCGGAGATATCAGCTCATCTCCTGCCTACGTACCTCATCTGGTATGAGGATCAGGGCGACGTAGTTCCCCTTAACAGGGAAAGAACTTCTAACCTAACCAGAGACAAGGGAGATAACAGACTACTAGGGAGACTACGACTCGAGCCTAGAAATTGTCATGCATACGATCCCTATGTTGAGGTCTCTATCCTAACTTGCACTGGAAGCAAGCCAGCCTAAACAGCACATCATCAAACACAAACACAATATATCAAGCACACACACTATATGCACACAAGGGGCTCATACAAGGCTAGGCTGTAGAAACAAGCCAACTAGAATGGGGTGTTTTTAGCTCTTAACCCTAACATTGAGAGTTAGGGTGAAGCAGATGAAATGGAGATGAGGGTAAGACCTCACAGCTCTTATCCCTGGCCTGGGAGAGCTTGATTCAAATAGAAAGTGTGGGAGTTCAAAATGTAGGAACTCTTCTCCACATGACTAACACAACAAGATCTTGGGTTCTTATTCAAGATGCATCAACACATGGTGTGAGCAAAGTGAATGACACACTGAATAGCAGGGGATGGATTGCACATCCCTTTTATCTGCCAATTGCCTCTTAAGAGGACTTAACTTGCTTGGCACAAAATTAAACAACCACAAACATTGCCTCTTAAGGAGGGCTTCAGACAGGTGCCTGCCAAAGTAACATGGCAGGTCTTCCAGACTACATGAATATCAGGGATTATACCTCAGTGGTATGCTAACCACAAGCAACGCAAAGCAAAGTTCAAATGAACTTAAAGCAACTTAGGTACCTGTGGAAACAACTAAACCAATCAGTACAAAATTCAGACAACAGTCAACAACAGTTAATACCAAACAAACAACCCAATATGCAACACATAAGCCATAAGGCAAACACTATCCTCAACCTACAAAACACACAAATGTTAGCCAACAACAACAAATGATCAAGCTCAAATGAAGGAGCAACATCAATCAGGGAGATGCCTACTTGAACCTAAAATTCACAACTCAAATGTAAGTAACAAGCCACTAGGTCAAAGCCTAGGGTTAAAAGTGAATCAAAAAGCCAAAACAGAACTTGATATTCAACATGAATCATATTTAATAAATCAAGAATAAGTGCTAAAAAGGACCAAATCAAAATCAATAAGCAAGGTCATGTAATAGGCAAGAGAAGTCAAAGACCAATTCAAGGCATACATTTGATCATTATGAATGAAAATTCCCAATCAAAATAGAAATGATTCAAATCATTCTGGAAAAATTCATGAGCATTCAACATATCCAAAACATCCATCATACAAAAAATCAGAAGCATTAGAGGTCATTTCGCATGGAAATCAAATTGCACAAGCTGATCATCAAATTGTGTGACACAAATTGTCACACCATTCAAAGACAAGCATAAAACAAAATTGGCAAATGAGAAAAATACCAAACCAAGCCTAAAACATCCACTAACATGTCAAGAACATTCATGCAAAATTTCAAGCAATTTGGATTAAAATTAAGCATTTCATGATAGAAAGAGCAAGGCAAGGTCACAAAATCACCTATGTTCACATTTTCTAACACTAATAGAAATCCATCCATGCACAACTTTTGAAATCATCATCATAAGAAACTAGACATCACAAGGATCATTTGGCAAAAAATTTGGAGTGATTTGAGTCATTTTTCAAATTGATATGGATTTTACAAGTTAGCATAAAAAATGAAAATCAAAAATAAGCAAAGCATGTGAAATATGGAGGGAAACACTAAAATATGACTGCATTTGAACACATGCGCTCGGCTGGGATCGAACCCTGTTTCAATTCAAACTGTGCGCCAGGTGAAATGACACTGTTTCACCTGAAAACCCTAACACTGCCCAGATTGGACGCTAGACCGTCGCTAGCATGCAAAAATCCGTCGCTAACATGAATCTTCATCTTCTTCATGATGAAGATGATGAATGTTCATGCACCAATTTCCAGATTTCCCAGAAATGTCCAGAATTCAACAAAAATTATATCATCACAAAGATCTTTCAATGGTGAGCAAGGATCAACCAACAACTAAGCCTAAATCCACATAACAAAAGAGAATCGAGCAAAAACCTTCTTGAATGCAAAACTTAAATCACTCATAACTCAGTGAATAATGCTCCATTTTTCATGAAATTTTTATCAGAATCATCAGCAAACAAAGATCTACACAACTATACACATGGATTTGAGAATTGTGAAGGTCGAAAAACTCACCTCTTGAAGAGCAGGTTATGGTTTTGCACGATCCAAGGCTCCAAATGATCCAGATCAATTCCAAAATGCTTGTAGAGATGATTGATGAAGAATTGGAAGCTTAGAAACATGTAGATCCAGCTCAATTCGAAATTGCCATGAACACCTTCAAGCTTTGGTATGCACGATTTTGAGCAGAAAATCACCAATGGCACGTTCAATCTCACTCAAAACTTCACCAGGATCAAGAATTATACAAGAGAAATGAGTCTTATGCGTGGAATCTTGAAGTTCTTTGTGAGAGAAAATTTTGATCAAAACCCCAATTCTAGACCTGAAACTGTGTATTCTGAATGAAACAGTTGCAATTAAGCTTATATACCTCCTCTTACTTAATCTGAAATTAAACATAAGCCAAAGCTAATTGAGATTAAAGGAAAATAAGGTGCATGCACAAATTTGCATTTCCACCTCAAGCATGGGAAGCACACGTGAACAGTACACCAAGCTGGCCCAAATCCATTCAAAAATTACTCCATGCACACATTGGAATTGGAAATACATGCATGTGATCAATCAATTTGGATTTTGGCAATTTTCCTTCAAAAACTTCATGAATAAGCAAGTGAACATATGTTCCAATTTAATGCAATGTGATGGGGTATTGGGAAAATTCATGTCATGAGAAACATTTTGCAACAAGAACCACCAAATTTGGAGTCTTGGTTCAAAAGATATGGCCATTTGAAGTTTCAAGCACACTTTGCAATGATTTGATCATAACTCCTTAACTATTCCTCAGATGCTCTTGATCTTGGACTTTTTGGAAATGGGAGAGAAAGATCTTCAACTTTCATGTTGGACAAAATTTCATTTGAAGCTTCTTTGATGTTGGAAAGTTGAGTTGAAGTTGGTCCAAAAACTTGCCATTTTGGGAAACTTTTGATCTGGTTTCAAAATCTTCAAGGTACATGTTTGACATGATGAATGAACCTCTTTGGGACATGAATGAAGTGTCTCAAACCATTTCAGCATCTCCTAGCCCTCAGTTGACTTGCAGTTGACTTTTGTGGGCCTCAAATGACCTGGACATGCACTGTGGACTTTGAGCCTCCCACACTTGGCCAAGTTGCATCAAAATGAACCTTGGGTCATGTAAGCTCTCTAGAACAACCATAGGGCCTTTATCTCATGGAAAAACCCTTGCTCTTGCACTGATGAATCCTCTTGATACCAGTCTTGATTGATGAGATGCAACATGATGTACAAATGGGGGGTGCAAATTTGAGGTGCTACAGCTGCCCCTATTCAATCAACTGGGAACCTGAACGGATGAGAGCAACGGGTGTCAGACCTTCAAGGTACACAGGGATTGAATACCAATGAACCGTAGAAATTTGCACTCTACGGGGGATGAAGCAAAGAAAGTTCACCAATGGCAACTTCCACTGGGATCTGATATTTATTGTTGGACCAGACAAGACGTTCACCGACGACTTCACTGGGGATTTTGATTTTTATTTTGGCAATACATGCATGTGATCAACCAATTTTGATTTCGGCAATTTTCCTTCAAAAACTTCATGAACAAGCAAGTGATCATATGATAACATTTCATGCAATATGATGAGGTATTGGGAACTTCATGACATGAGAAACATTTTGCAAAAAGAACCACCAAATTTGGAGTCTTGGTTAAAAAGATATGGCCATTTGAAGTTTCAAGCACACTTTGCCATGATTTGATCATAACTTCTTAACCATTCATCAGATGCTCATGATCTTGGACTTTTTAGAAATGGGAGAGAAAGATATTCAACTTCCATGTTGGACAAAATTTCATTTGAATCTTCTTTGATGATGGAAAGTTGAGTTGAAGTTGGTCCAAAAACTTGCCATTTTTGGAAACTTTCAAATTACAGGTTGTAAGACCCCAATTTTGTCCCTAAGATCCCTCATGGCATCATATCATATCATCACATTGCCTCAAGGATCATTGGACACCTTGCTTCCTTCCCTTTGGGTGGGTTATCTCTTTGAGAGTGGTTCTTGATCACCAAGCATTCCTTGCATTTGTACATCATTGCTTTTCTTTTTATCACTAACCAAAAGTACAAAAATATGTCATCTAACCTTTGTCTTGCAGATGAAGCATCAACAGGTCAAGGCAATCAAAAGCATTCATTGAGCAATAGGTGGTGGCCATTCTTGAGAATTTGGACCCCACAATCATTCACAAGAGTTCATATGAGCTATGATGTTATTTTGAAGCAAAATCCCAAGTGGTGGAGGCTTGAATTTCATCAGAACATTTCCCAGCTAACTGAAGACTTAGAAAGTCAACTGCAAAGTCAATTGTGGATTTGGAGGTGGGAAGTGATTAGAAATACTTTATTCATGTTCAAACAAGTCTCATTTGACATTTCAAACACTCACATTGAAGAATTTGAATTCAGGTCAAAACTTTCCAAAAATAGTAAGTGACCTATAATATGAACTTTCCAAAAATGGCAAGGTTTTTGACCAACTTCAACTCAAAATTACATCATCAAGAAAGCATCAACTGAAATTTTGTTGAACATGAAAGTTGTAGATCTTTCTCTCTCATTTCCAAAAAGTCCAAGATCATCAATTTCTCATGTGTGGTTAAGGAGATATGATCAAAACATGGCAAAGTGTACTTGAAGATTCAAATGGCCATAACTTTTCAACCAAAGCTCCAAAATGAGTGGCTCTTTTTGCATTGTTCTTCTTTTGACCTCTAATTTCCAAATCATGCATTACATTACATGAATTGTCTTCATATGAGCATTTGGTAATTCATTGGTTTTTTGGAGGGAAATTTTAAAATTCAAATTTGGTGCATTATTTGAACATTTTGCTATTGCCATTGGCTCCAAAAGGAGATTTTAAGTGAAAATGAACCAATTTCGTGCACTGTTCACACATGCATTTCATGCATAGAGGTGAAAAACCAATTTGCAGTTACACTCCATAACTTGCTAATTTCATTTGCCTTTTGATCTAAACCTGATTAGAGCATGATTAGCATTGCATATATAAACTAAAACCTAACTGTTTTCAGCATTAGCAACCATTTTTCAGATCTAGATCCAAATTCATCAATTTTTTCTCTCAAAATTTTCTTCCAAATTCTTCACATCCAAGCCATGGCAAATGCTTGATTCATGATCCTGAACCTCTGTTGAACAAGTTTGCACGTGGAACCAAGAGAAGCAGTGCCATATTGAGCTATACTCGAAGATGGAAACATCAATGGTGATTTCAAATTTTGTGGAATTCAAGTGTGTTTGAGCTGCAATTTCATCATCAATCAACTCCATAGGCATTGGAAAGTAGAATTGGAGCTATCACAAGCCTTGAATCAAGCCAAATCCAGTTCTGCTCTTCAAGAGGTTACAAATCGAATCTCTCATTTTTGAATTTCTTTGCCATGATGTTGTAGATCTAAGTGTGCTGGGTATGCTGAGCTTTGAATCATGAATTTTGGTGCTGTTTTGAGTTAGATATAAGTGATTAATGTTTTGATGATGAACTTTTAATTTCTTCGATCCGTGCTTGTTTTGGTGTTTTATGTTGAAATGATTATGGATCTTGAGTGTGCATTGCATGAGGAATCGTTTAGTGTAGTTAATTTCAATTTCTGGACACTTTTGATTTTTTTTGGAAATTCCAGATGAAGATCTTCTTGATCTTCATCTTCAACCTTTGCATGTTCTTCGTTTCCAGATTTGCCACGGCCTTGCTTCGGTTTAGCTACGACTTTTTTGAATTTAGCTACGAAACTTATGGCGCGCTAGGGTTTGGATCAAACGACATCGTTTTAAGTTAAGCGCGCCACATTTTGAAATGGAACATGGATCGAATCCGGGCCAATGCAATTATTCAAATGCCTTCACATTTCTTCCTTTTCCCTCCTTTTCTATATGCTATGCTTCACATTTCATTTTAATATTTTCTCATCTTTAAAAAATCATATCAATTTGAATATTGATCCAAAAATTACCAGGTTTTTTGCATTATGATCCTTATTCTCTCTAGTTTTTTATCATCATGATTTCACAAGTTGTGCTTGGCTGGATAAATTTTTGTGCTAGAATGTTTGAACATGTATGCTTATTTGACCTTGCCATGCTTATACCTTTGTGAAATGCTGGTCTTTGATCCAATGAATGTGAAATTTTGCATGATGAAACTAGACACATTGCTTGACATTTTTGTGTTGATTTGGCATTTTTATCAATTACCAATTCTGTTTTATGATTGTGCTAAGTTGGTGTGACAATTTGTGTCACACCTTTTGATGTTCAACTTATATGATGTGTTTGCCATGACAAATGATCTCCAAATGTCTTGATTTTTTGTGTGATGCATATTATGAATGTCTTGATTGATCATGAATTTTCTTGGAATTATTTGAATCATTTCTGATTTAATTGAGATTTTTCATTCTGGTTGATCACATTTGAGCTTTAAAATTGCCTTGAACTTCAATTGATCATGAAATGCTTTTGGTTAATGATATTGATGTGAAACCTTTTGGAATGTTTCAAGATGTGTTTGAAGTTGATTCATGTTAAATTTCAAGTTCTGTTTTGAATTTTTTCTCCACCTTTGACCCTAGGCTTTGGCCTAGTGGTTTGTTGCTTATCTTTGAGCTTTGATTTCAGGTTGAACATCCAAGTTCCATAGTTGTTGATGCTTCACCATTTGAGCATTGATGTTTGCCTTTGATTACTAATCTTTGTGTGTTTTGTAGGTTGATGTTGACTCATTTGAGTTTGACTTTTGGCTTACACATTTTGTACATTGGGATTGTTTGTTGCTTATTGACTGTTGTTTGATGGTCTGAGTATTGTACTGATTTGTTTAGTGTTTTCCACAGGTACATAAGTTGCTTTAAGTTCACTTGAACTTTGCTTTTGCTCGGTTGCTTAACCACTTAGGTATAATCTCTAATCTTCATGTAGTCTGGAAGACCTACTGTTATTGGTAGGCACCTGTCTGAAGTCCTCCTTAAGAGGCAATGCTTGTGATTGTTTAATTTTTGTGCCAAGCAGAAAAAGTCCTCTTATGAGGCAATTGGCAGATAAAAGAGATGTGTAATCCATCTCCTGCTACTCAGTGTGTCATTCACTTTGCTCACACAATGTGTTGATGCATTGTGAATATTAACCCAAGATCTTATAGAGTCAATCACTTGTGGAGAAGAGTTCCTACTTTCTGAACTCCCACACTTTCTATTGTTTAAAGCTCTCCCAGGCCAGGGATAAGAGCTATGAGGCACACCCCTCATCTCCATTTCATCTGCTTCACCCTAACTTTCAATGTTAGGGTTAAGAGCACAATTACCCCATTCCAGTTGGCTAGAAAGCCTAACCTTGTTTGAGCCTAATTGATTGTATATAGTGTGTGCTAATTGACTTGTTTGCTTGCTTACTTGATTCATCTGTGCATATCTGCTTGAGTGTGCCTTTGTGCATTTATCATCATCATTTGTATATCATTTCATAATCATAGTTCATAGCTTTGTGACATCTTTGTTTGTCCATTGAGGAGTCAATTGTAAGTCCATTTATTGGCAGTTGTTTCCTATGATCTGGTAGGGATTTGGAACTAAGACCATTCATTGGCATTCCTTTCCTTGGAGTCGAGTGTAAGACCATTTATTGGCAACTTGTTTCCTCTTGCTTATTGCATTTGTTGTTTGTTTCTTGTGAGGAGTCAATTGTAAGTCCATTTATTGGCAGTTGTTTCCTATGATCATTCTTGTGAGACTAGTATAAGTCCATTGATTGGCATCTGGTATCAGTTTTTCTTTTTGTTTTAGGAGACTAGTATAAGTCCATTGATTGGCATCTGGTATCATTGTTTCTTTTGTTTTGGGACATTGGTGTAAGTCCATTGATTGGCATCCGGTATCCATTTTGTTTGAGGAGATTGGAATAAGTCCATTGATTGGCATCCGATATCCATTTACTTTGTCCATCTGTTATTTGCTTTGTTTCCTATTCCAAAGGAATCACTTGAATCATCTACATATGATCTCAAGAGGTGAACATCTAAGAAGTTTTACTTCCTCACCATCCCACCTTTTGATGCTTTAAACCTCCATTTGCATGTTAACCTCTAAACCTGAAAACCATTGTGCAAACATTTTCATTTCTTTTCAAAATAGAAACCTAGGCCTTAAGCCTTTGACTTTCAAACTTCATTTTCATAATACTTCTTTTGAATTGAATTCTAATCATACTTTGACCATCTTTTGTGAATAAATCCTAATTGGTTAATTTCACTCATTCAATTGTTTTGTGGCTTTGTCCATTCTTGATAAGTTTTCATACATTAGCCATAGGTTTGATTTATCCTAGTTGGTTGATGTTAATCTCACCTTTTGTCCTTAGTGATTGAATTGTAAGACTTCCTTGCTTATTATAGGGTTAACCCCTCACTAGCAATTTGAAGCTATTCTCACGTGGTGGATTTGTTGTTTGTATAAGGTTGAGTTTTTTCCCGTGGATAACGAAAGACCTTAGGGCTTTTGTTTAAAATGAACCCACTCATATTTTGGATATCTTTTAGCCGAACTACGAGGTTTTGATCCTGTAAAGGTACGTAGGCAATGGTTATCCATCCAAACACAAAAATAATAACTTGTATATTCTTTTCTCATCCCTTCCATCATGTTTGCACAATAAATATTTCATAAACAAATAACATTTCATACAACAAGTGTGAAAAGAGGTTCCCTAGGAGTACCTAGGACGTTTTGGGTGCCTAACACCTTCCCATTGCGTAATTAACCCCTTACCCAGATCTTTGACCTTTTCATTAGTTTTCTATGTGTAAAACTTCTTAGGCTTTTGTTCGCTTTTTAGCCATTCCTTTGGATAAATAAAAGTGCGGTGGCGACTCGATCCTTTGTATGCTTTGCTTTTGATTTAGTCAATAAATCATAAAGTGACGAATACACCGCTACAGAAAAGTGGCGACTCTGCTGGGGAGAAGCTCCTTGGTGGTTTTGCCTACTTTTCACCCTTGTTGTATGATATTGTTTATTTGTTATTTGACATATTTTTGTACGATTTGGGATTACTGTATTGATTGTAATGTTTGAATTGCTTGATATACAATTGCTTGCTTGCTTGGTGATCTCTGTGAGATGAGTTCTATACCCGAACTCGAGTGCACCTTAGGATAGGAGAATGGCATAGTCTCGTCGACTTGTGTGGAGTATTCCTTAACAAGTTGACTTGCGAGTCCATTCACTTGGTGGAGGTCATGTTGGATTAATAATGTCACACAAGTTATTTGTGGTTAGGCATTATTCTTTCAATCATGTGCCTTAGAAGCCAAGGACCTTAGTTTACCAAGCCCATCTTGGCCTATTTTTAGGACGTAGTGCGGAGGTCGTTCAGATGTAAGATCTGATGCGATTGTTACGCGATACTACACTCATAAGAGTCTCTCTTGAGAATATTTTTGGAATACGAGTATTCGTTCCTCCGATAATATTCGAAAGATGGGATGATGACTATGGGAACCTCTGGTAGAACATGTTCGGCAGGTTTAAACCCTAGTACACTCCCTTTGGGTGGTTCTTAACCGAGACTTCATGCTCGTGACTCTCAACAAACCCGTGATTCATGGTTGAGTCGTCCAGATATCCTTAATATCAATGGAACTTGGGTGTTGATAAGGTGTAAACCATAATCCACCAAAATGGATGGTTGATATTAATGATGAATGAGCCGGTTCAGGTATCGTTAATATCAATGGAACTTGGGTGTCGATAAGGTGAAAACCATAATCCACCAAAATGGATGATTGATATTAAGGGTACTATGAGCTTTCCCATGACCTTTGTTTGGTGTGATTTGCTTGATCCTTGAGTGTGATTGTTGCATTCATGCATCCATGCATTCATCTGCATTCATGTCATCAGAAAAATCAGAAAATTTTCAAGGAACTTAAAGGGTTTATTTGCAAAATTTTCAGACATGGAAAGACCGAAAAGGCATACAAAGAAGTACAACTTTAGACAGCCCGATGTGAAAGAGTTAAGGAATCTGACATCCTATGTATTAGATCCCTTGGGTTTCAAAGCTCGTTATGGGAAGCTTCTGCCTCTGTTGACTACTCAGGTTGACGAAGGGTTGATGAGTACTTTGGCACAATTCTATGATCCTCTGTATCATTGCTTCTCTTTTCCGGACTTTCAGCTGTTGCCTACGCTCTTGGAGTATGCTCTTCTTGTGGGTATTCCTATTTTAGATCAGGTGCCGTTCAGTGGCTTGGAGAGTATTCCGACTTTTCGAGAGATTGCAGACCTGTTGCACATAGATGAATCCCTTATTGAAGCACATATGACCACCAAATATGGAATTCAGGGTCTTCCTTCTGATTTCCTCATTGCCCAAGCTACCGTTTATGGGAAGGCCATGAGTGAGGATGCCTTTGAGGCCATATTCGTGCTGCTCATCTATGGTTTGGTATTGTTCCCCAACATCGACAAATTTGTGGATGTGAACGTCATTAGGATCTTTTCAGTTCTTAATCCCGTTCCAACTCTGTTGGGTGATGCCTATTTCTCTTTGCATCTGAGGAATGCAAAGGGTGGAGGAGTTATTGTGTGCTGTTTGCCTCTGTTGTATAAGTGGTTTATTTCTCACTTACCGCATACGGTTGCTTTCAAGGAAAACAAGGGATGTCTACGGTGGTCTACGAGACTTATGTCTCTCACTAATGATGATATCTCTTGGTATGATCGCGTGTATGATACAGTTCAGATCATTGATTATTGTAGTGAATTCCCTAATGTGCCTCTTCTTGGTACATGTGGTGGGATCAGCTACAACCCTATCTTAGCATGTCGTCAGCTTGGGTTCCCCCTAAAGGATAAACCTCATAACATTCTGTTAGAGGGTGTGTTCTTTCAGGAGGGTAAAGATCCCCAAGGCCTGAAAGCCAGGATGGCCCGCGCTTGGCGCAAGATTCACAAGAAGGGTAGAAATGATTTGGGTCCGAAGAACTGCATTGCTTTGGAGCCATATACTTCTTGGGTCAGACAGAGAGCATCAGAGTATCTTATGCCATATGATTATCCGAGACCTACACCGTTGGTTGAGGCTGGGCCTTCAACCCTCCCTAACCAAGGCGTAGAGGAGTTGAGAGATGAAGACCTGTCACGTGCTTGGATCCGTGAAAGAGAAGAGTTGCTTCAACAGCTTAAGGAAAAGGATGCTCTGATTGAGTTTCTCGAGCATCAGGTGATAGATGATCCGAATGATACCTGGACTTTTCTGCTTCCTCAGTCTTCCAAATTCTGGAAGAGGAAGTATGATCGACTTGCTAAAGAGAAAGCGGATATGGAAGCAGCATATGAGAGAGAGATCAAGAAGATTTGTGCATCTCGTCTTCCAGCATCTCGAGCTTCTAGGGATCCATAGGATGTTCATTTTCCTTTTCCCTTGTAATGATCAACAATATTGTACTTCTTTGTCTTGAATATATTTGATGAGATATTTTCCATATGCGATTAAATGCTTAAATATTCAAAATTTGCAAATAGAACCCTAAAAGTTCCTTGAAATAAAAACAAAGCATATGCACAAGCATTGCATGCATCATTTTTGCATAAGCAGGTGTTGTTCTGGTCTTCTTGTCTGTGGCCTAATTTTGTGCTCTTCATTTATTTTGAAGACAAGCTGACTCATCGGTACTACACCCGAGCCAATTCTGCAAGAGTGATGGATCATTTAGAACAAGAGAACAGAGACATGAAGGAAGAGGTCGCTAGGATGAGTGCTCTGATGGAGCAATTCTTGGCTGCCCATAATCAACCGTCTCCACCTCCTGCAACTCCTCCCCAGAGGACTGTTATATCTGAAGTGGATTCCTCGACTGTGCCAGCTGCCAGTGCTCATTTTGTGCCGCATGCCATGCCAGCCGAGTTTCCGTGGGGTATGCCTCCTGGTTTTATGCCAGATATTCCAGCTCCTACCTTTGCTTCCATGCCGGCATCTAGCCCGGTCCTTGCAATGCCTCCTCCTGTCGTGCATACCATCTATCATTCTGAGCCGTCTGAGGGCCCAGATGTTAATGAAAAGATGGATGCGATGAACGACCAATTTCTTGAACTCCGCAAGGAATTAAAGACCCTTCGAGGGAGGGATTTGTTCGGCAAGTCTGCGGCCGAACTCTGCTTGGTTCCTGGTGTGAAGATACCCATCAAATTCAAAGTCCCTGACTTTGAGAAGTACAAGGGGAACACCTGCCCGCTCAGCCACCTGTTCATGTATGCCAGGAAAATGTCTACTCAGACTGATAATGATCAACTGCTGATTCATTATTTTCAGGATAGTTTGTCTGGTGCAGCTCTTCGTTGGTATATGAGCCTTGATAGCGCAAACATCCGGTCCTTCAACGATCTTGGCGAAGCCTTCGTCAAGCAGTACAAGTATAATGTTGATATGGCTCCTGACCGTGATCAACTCAGGGCCATGTCTCAGAAGGATAAAGAGACATTTAAGGAATACGCCCAGAGGTGGCGAGAGCTGGCAGCTCAGATTACTCCTCCGCTGGAAGAGAAGGAGATGACTAAGATCTTTTTGAAGACTCTTAGTTCATTTTATTATGAGCGGATGGTCGCTAGTGCTCCCTCTGATTTCACCGAGATGGTGAACATGGGGATGCGCTTGGAGGAAGGTGTCCGGGAAGGACGGTTGTCTAAAGATGAAGGCTCTTCTAAACGATATGGGGCGTTTAAGAAGAAAGATGGGGAGGCACATGCTATGCAATCCCATGCTAAACCTAGAAGACCCTCTGATAAGAGGAAGCCAGTGCGTCATCAGCACCAGGTGGCTAGTGTAGCACCTGTCTTCAGAGACAATTATCAGCATCAGCAACATCAGCATAATCAGCAACAACCTCAGTATCAACAGCAGCATCGTCCACAGCAACAGGCTTACGAGCCTCGTGGCAACAGTAATCAGGCTAATTTGAGTTATGATAGGAAGAAGATCACTTTTGATCCCATTCCTATGTCATATGCTGAGCTTTATCCCTCTTTAATAGAGCGGAAACTAATTACCTCGAGGGAGCCTCCGGCTGTACCGGCTAACCCGCAGTGGTGGTACAAGCCCGACCAGTATTGTGTTTATCATTCTGGTGCTCCGGGTCACAATATAGAGAACTGCTATCCATTGAAGACTAAGGTGCAAGACCTTATGAGATGCGGCATTCTGAGCTTTGAGGACTCATGCCCCAATGTTACGAAGAACCCATTGCCCGAGCATGGGAAGTCGGTTAACATGGTCCAGGGTTGCCCTGGCAAATACAAAGTCAAATATGTAAGCCATATTCGACAGTCATTGGTCGAGTTGCATCGTCTGCTGTGTAATTACAGTCATATGGAGCATGACCATGACAGATGCCGTATCTGCTCTGTTAATAGACTGGGTTGCCGCCAAGTGCACAGAGAGCTTCAAGAGCTGTTGGATGATGGTACCATTGAGATTCTGCAGAATAGAAATGTTGATGAAGATGAACCAGAAGTAAATGTGATTTCTCTTGTGTTCAAGATTCCTGAGCCTGTTGTCATCCGTTATGATGGTAGCAAGCCGAAGGTTTCTCCTTCTTTGGTAATCAAGCGTGCAGGCCCTGTGCCTTACTCTTCTGATAAAGCGATTCCCTTCCGATATAATCCAGTTGTTGTTGAAGATGGGAAAGAAGTGCCTTTGCCTTCAACCTCTGTGGTTAATATTGCTGATGTAAGCGGATTGACCCGTAGTGGTCGTGTGTTTTATGCACCTAAGCCTCGGGCTAGAGCTGTTGTTTCTGATTCTGCTGAGCGTCCGGTTGGGACTGCGGTGAATGTTCTGAATCCGGCACTTGTTGTCAAACCCTCCTCTGTACAAAAGACTCCTACTTCTTCTGTTGGCCCGAGTGGCACTGTGAATGAAGAATGTGATGAGATGCTGAGGCTCATCAAGAAGAGTGAGTACAATGTTGTAGATCAGCTCCTATAAACGCCGTCCAAGATCTTCGTGCTGTCGTTACTTCTGAATTCAGAACCCCATAGGGAGGCTCTGCAGAAAGTATTGGACATGGCTTATGTCGATCACGATGTCACGATTGAACAGTTTGACAATATAGTTGCAAACATCACTGCTTGCAACACTTTGAGTTTTTGTGACGCTGATCTCCCTGAGGAGGGAAGAGACCACAACCTGGCTTTACATTTTTCCATGAACTGCAAGAACGACGCCATGTCCAACGTGTTGGTGGACACTGGGTAATCTTTGAATGTATCGCCGAAGACCACTCTTTCTAGATTGTCATATCAGGGGCCTCCCATGAGGCAGAGTGGTGTTGTTGTGAAGGCTTTTGATGGGTCGCGCAAGACCGTGATTGGGGAAGTTGATCTCCCAATCAAGATTGGACCAAGTGATTTCCAGATCACCTTTCAGGTTATGGATATCCACCCATCTTATACCTGTCTCCTTGGTAGACCATGGATTCATGAGGCTGGCGTCGTGACATCCACCCTTCACCAGAAGCTGAAATTCGTCAAGAATAAGAAATTGGTTGTGGTAGGGGGAGAAAAGGCTCTCCTGGTTAGCCACCTGTCTTCTTTCTCGTATATTGATGCTGAGGATGAAGATGGAACTCCTTTCCAAGCTTTATCTATTGCTGAGCCAATTGAGAAGAAGTCTCCTTCATTTGCTTCCTATCGTGATGCGAAACTGGCCAGTGAATGTGGTGCAGTTGCTGGTTTAGGGAAGTGATTGAGCTTGAAGACAACAAGTCCCAGGCTGGCATTGGCTATTTTTCTGGGGCATTCAATGAGCGAGGGTTGTTCAAGAGTGGAGGTTTCATCCATCCTGATCAAGTTGAGGAAGTTGTTGCTATTCTGGAAGAGGATGCAGAGGATTTGAGTAACTTTGTTATCCCTGGCGGGATCTGCCATAATTGGGTCGCTGTGGATGTTCCTACGGTCATTCGTAAGTCAGCGTAATTTGTTCACTTTGTTCAAAAACCCTTCTCCCATGCCAAAAGGAGAAGTGATGACATTGTTGGCAGCATTTATACAATGATATTTTCATTCAATTAATGCATTGTTAGACATTTGTTTTTCCCATTTGTTTTCACTTTTTGCTTTTGCATAAAATCAGTGATCACAAAAAACCCTAAAAACAAGAATAAAAGCAATCTTTTCATCTGCATAATGATTTGCTTGTTTAAATTCTAAAGTTTTTTATTATCCCAAATCATTATGCAGGTTGATTCTAAAACCCATTGAGCATAATGATCCAACGCCATCTCCCAATTTTGAATTCCCTGTATTCGAGGCAGAGGAAGATGATGTTGAAGGGATTCCTGACGAGATTACCCGTCTCCTTGAGCACGAGAAGAAGATCATTCAGCCGCATCTCGAAGATCTGGAAACAGTCAACTTGGGGTCTGAACATTGTTTTCGTATAGTGAAGATTGGGGCACTTCTTGAAGAGTCTGTCAAGAAGGGGTTGATCAGTTTGCTACAAGAATATTCAGATATCTTTGCTTGGTCGTATGAAGACATGTCGGGTCTAGATACAGATATTGTGCAACATTTCCTGCCTTTGAAGCCTGAGTGCGTGCCTGTGAAGCAGAAGCTCAGAAGAACTCATCCAGATATGGAAGTGAAGATCAAAGAGGAAGTTCAGAAGAAAATTGATGTGGGGTTTCTGGTGACTTCTACATATCCTCTATGGGTGGCCAATATTGTGCCTGTGCCTAAGAAAGACGGAAAAGTCCGTATGTGTGTTGATTACAGAGATTTGAATAAAGCTAGTCCGAAAGATGATTTCCCTCTACCACACATTGACATGTTGGTAGACAATACAGCTAAATTCAAAGTCTTCTCATTTATGGACGGATTTTCCGGTTATAACCAAATCAAGATGGCACCCGAGGATATGGAGAAGACGACATTCATCACACCTTGGGGAACATTCTGTTATCGAGTGATGCCCTTCGGTCTAAAGAACGCCGGAGCCACGTATCAACGTGCTATGACTACCTTGTTCCATGAGATGATGCACAAGGATATAGAGGTCTATGTTGATGATATGATTGCTAAGTCCCGAACGGAAGTTGAACATGTTGAGCATTTGTTGAAGCTTTTTCAGCATCTGAGGAAGTACAAGCTTCGTCTCAATCCGAACAAATGTACATTTGGAGTCCGTTCCGGCAAGTTGTTGGGTTTTATTGTCAGCGAGAGAGGTATTGAAGTTGATCCTGCAAAGGTCAAAGCAATACAAGAGATGCCTGCACCGAAAACTGAGAAGCAAGTCTGAGGTTTTCTTGGCCGCTTGAATTATATTTCCAGATTTATATCCCACATGACTGCCACTTGTGCGCCGATATTCAAGCTCCTCCGGAAAGATCAGTCTCTTGATTGGACCGAGGATTGCCAGAAAGCTTTTTGACAGTATCAAAGAGTATCTGTCTAAACCTCCGATCTTGTCTCCGCCTGTAGAAGGAAGACCTCTGATCATGTATTTAACAGTTCTTGAAGACTCGATGGGTTGTGTACTCGGTCAACAAGATGAATCAGGGAAGAAATAATCTGCTATCTACTACCTCAGTAAGAAGTTTACTGATTGTGAGTTTCGATACTCTACGCTTGAGAAGACGTGTTGTGCTTTGGCTTGGGCTGCTAAGCGTTTGCGCCAGTACATGATAAATCATACAACTTGGTTAATATCCAGAATGGATCCAATCAAATATATTTTCGAGAAGCCTGCTTTAACTGGGAGGATTGCCCGTTGGCAGATGTTGTTGTCTGAGTATGATATCGAGTATCGAGCTCAGAAAGCTATCAAAGGTAGTATCTTGGCTGACCATTTAGCGCACCAGCCGATTGAAGATCATCAGTCTGTTCAGTACGACTTCCCAAATGAGGAGATTCTGTATTTGAAAATGAAAGATTGTGATGTGCCTACACTTGATGAAGGTTCGGAACCTGGTTCCAGATGGACGATGGTGTTTGATGGCACTGTAAATCAGTATGGAAATGGAATTGGGGCAGTAATCATTACTCCTCATGGCACACATATTCCGTTTACAGCAAGGCTAACTTTCAAATGCACGAATAATATGGCTGAGTATGAGGCCTGTATTATGGGATTGGAAGAATGTATTGATCTGAGGATCAAGCATCTTGATGTGTATGGTGATTCGGCCCTGGTTGTCAATCAGATCAAGGGAGAATGGGAGACGAATCAGCCAGGTCTCATTCCGTATAGAGATTATGCGAGGAGGATTTCAACGTTCTTTACAGAAGTTGAATTTCATCATATTCCTCGGGAGGATAATCGTATGGCAGATGCTCTTGCTACACTTGCTTCAATGATTGTGGTCAAGTATTGGAATGAAGTCCCCAACATCACCGTGATGCGCTTGGATAGACCAGCTCACGTGTTTGCAGTTGAAGAAGTGAATGATGACAAGCCTTGGTATTTTGATATCAAGAATTTCCTCCAGAACCAGGTCTACCCGCCTGGGGCATCTGTGAAAGATAGGAAAACTTTGAGAAGGTTGTCAGGCAGTTTCTACCTCAGTGGTGAAGTGCTGTATAAGAGAAATTTTGACATGGTTTTGCTCAGATGCGTGGATAGACACGAAGCAAACCTGTTGATGACTGAGGTCCATGAGGGTTCATTTGGTACTCAGTCCAATGGACATGCCATGGCTAGAAAGATGTTGAGAGCATGCTACTATTGGCTGACAATGGAGTCTGACTGCTGCAAATATGTGAAGAAATGCCACAAGTGTCAGATTTACGCGGATAAGGTTCATATTCCTCCGACACTTCTGAATATGATTTCATCACCATGGCCTTTCTCTATGTGGGGAATCGACATGATCGGCATGATTGAACCGAAAGCGTCCAATGGACACAGGTTTATTCTCGTAGCAATTGATTACTTCACCAAATGGGTTGAAGCGGCGTCGTATGCGAATGTGACCAGGCAGGTGGACGTGAAGTTTATCAAGAATCAACTGATTTGCCGTTATGGTGTGCCAAATAAGATTATTACTGATAATGGATCTAATTTGAATAATAAGATGATGGAAGAGTTGTGCGCTGAGTTCAAGATTGCACACCATAATTCCTCTCCTTACAGACCAAAGATGAATGGGGCTGTTGAAGCTGCTAATAAGAATATTAAGAAGATCATCCAGAAGATGACAGTTACGTACAAAGATTGGCATGAGATGCTGCCATTTGCTTTGCATGGTTATCGTACATCTGTCCGCACTTCAACAGGGGCAACCCCTTTTTCTCTTGTTTACGGCATGGAGGCTGTTCTCCCAGTAGTGGTGGAGATCCCATCAATGAGAGTCTTGATGAAAGCCAAGTTGACTGATGCTGAATGGATTCAGAGTTGTTACGACCAGCTGAATTTGATTGAAGAGAAGCGATTGACTGCCATGTGCCATGGTCAGTTATATCAGCAGAGAATGAAGAAAGCATTCGATAAGAAGGTCAAGCCTCGTGTGTTCCGAGAAGGTGACCTCGTGCTCAAGAAAGTCTTGTCTTTCGCGCCCGATTCCAGGGGCAAGTGGACTCCAAACTATGAAGGTCCATATGTTGTTAAGAGAGCAGGCGGTGCTTTGATGCTTACAACAATGGATGGGGAGGATTTCACTCGTCCTGTGAATTCAGATGCAGTCAAGAAATACTTTGCCTAAAAAAAGTATGCAAAAGAAAAACAGAATAGCTCACTAAGTTGAAAACCCGAAAGGGCGGCTTAGGCAAAAATGAGCGTCTCGGTGGAGAACCCGAAAGGGCGATCCAGGAAAAAGTTAGAGACATGAAAAAAACAGGAATATTTGCATCCCTCTAGATTGAGTACCTCACCTTGGGGCAATCTAGGCAAAAATTAGGGATATGGCAAGTAACTGGATCCTGACAAGACTTTCTATTCCGCAGCCGTCTGTTCGTAAGAGATTTTCGATTCGTCGTCAACTGAAGCTTCGAATACATCAAAATTCAAATTGGTAGAGAAAGGATCATTATGTTCAATGTAGCCCTCTTCCAATATATATCACTGATTTCAAATTTGTACAGATCTATGGAGTCTTGCCATTTGCAGGCTACCATTCCATCAAATCAATTTGAGCTTTTATCCAATTATTTGCACTCTTATTTGTTTCAATTCAACAAATGTTTTGCATGTTTTAATGGAAAAGATGTCATTGTTTTAAACAAATAAAATTTTTCAAAAATTGTTGTTTTAAACAAAGTGAACATTCACAATGATGAAAGGATACTTAAGAATTTCTCAGTGCTCTCCCAAGGGTGGCATGATTTCCAACAGGGTAAGACATGTGTTCATTATTCCTGGCATGGTTGTATCCTCTTTCTCCAGATCGTTGGTGGGGTTGTTCCCCAAGCAGAGCTTCTGTTGAGACTTTGTCCCCTAATCAGAGTATTTGTTGAGAACTTCACCATCCTCTCCAACAATATTCTCTCCCCAGCATGGGTGCTTTCCTTTTGGAAGATTCGGAAGTTGGTGGGTTGATATCCCGATACTTTGGCTGTTTCCTCAGTACAGTCGCCAGCAGAGTTGATGGTATGAAGTACTTCATCTATGCTATCTTTCCCCATCAGAGTGCTTGTTGAGGTTTTCACCTCTTATCCCTTCAGCAGAGCAGTGATTATTTCCTCCTCAGCGGCTGTTGGTTTCCTCTTAGAAGGTTCAGCATTTGGTGGTTGATCACCAGTTCTCCTCCTCATCCTCAGTGGAGACGCCAGTAGATTTGTGGTTTGGTGGATTGTATCTGTGTGTTTACCTGCAGTATCCCCAACAGAGTGGGTATCCTCAACAGAGTTGCTTTATGGCAGTTTCTGCCTGTTGAAAACCTCTGTTTCCCCAGTGGGGTTAGTTGGTGATCTATCATTCATAGATTTGGTTGATTTCCTGATTGCTTTTGATCCACAGTAGAGTGGCTTGTGTGCAGAATCTACTTGTGTGATCTATTTTTCCCTTAGTGGGTTTATCCCCGATGGAATGGCTGACAGTATCCCCAGTAGAGTTGCTTGTGCGGCTAGGTTCTACTTGTATGTTCTGTTCTCTTGTGCAGTGAAATCTTGTTTCCCAGTTGATACTGAGGATTCCCCTGCAGAAATCTCAGGATTCCTCCATTTCCCCAACAGAGTTGCTTTTGTGGCAGTTTCTGCCTGTTGTGGACTTCTGTTCCCTAGTTGGGTTGATTATTGATCCATCACTCAGATATTTTGTGTTTTCTTTGATTTCTTTGATCTTTTGCTTCCCCGCAGATCTTTGCTTTTCAGCATATAGATCTCCAGCAGATTGGCTTTCCAGTTGGTTCTTGGATTTTCCTCTGGAAGTGTAGTACCGGGCGTTTGATTCCTGGGCCTGATTGTGTTATATATGTCTGTTTTGTCAGCATTCATCAAACATAAATTACACATATTCATGCATACTTTCAACATTCAGATATTCATGTTGCATTTTTTTGCCATATATCTTTTATTTGTTGTCTCCTGCTTACGGTGATATAGATCTCTCCAATAGATCTCTCCAAGCATGATGTCGGGTGTCTAATCTCTCAATATAGAGTCAGCCCCATAATCAGAAAGTGTCTGTCTTTCCTTCTGCAATTCCCCATTGAGATATATCCTCGTGGATGACGGTTATTTCCGTTTCCTCCCAACACATATATTGGGATGGATCTTCCTATTGAGTTATATCCTCATTAGGACGAGTCTTGATTCAGTTTGCCTTTTTGGTTTGATCCTGAATTGGCATTTTTCAACTATCTCTTGTGCTTCCCTGTGGAATAAATGAATGAATTGCCCTGTAACCGGCAATAATTCTTTTTACTCCCCAGTGGAGTTTTGGGCCTCTACCCAGTAACCGGTAATTGTAAGTCCTATGTTCCCCTTCCTTCTTGGTGGAATTTGTGGTTATATACCTTTTATTTCCTCAAGAGAGTTGTTGGTTTTCTACCCAGTACCCGGTAGTTATAAATCCTGTGTACCTCTTTTCCTTTTGTGGAATAGGTGTTTGTGAACATTCTTTGTTCCTCAGCAAGAGTCGATTGGTTTTCTACCCCGTATTCGGTAGTCGTGAATCCTTTTTTCTTGCTCCTCAGCAGTTGGTGGTTTGTTATAAACCCTATTTTGTTTCTCCGTGCGGAGTTGTGATTCTTTCATTCCCCACGTAGAAGTTGTTGGTTTTCTACCATGTATTCGGTAGTATAAATCCTACTTTTATCCCCTAGCAGAGGTAACCTTTGTGGTTCATTCTGGTTGATGGTGGATTTTGTGGTCTTCTACCCAGTAGTCGGTGTATGTAAATCCTATGTTGTTGTTGTCTCCCTAGCGGAGTCTGTGCTTTCTTGTGGATAATTGCTGTATGCTAGCAATTTTATCCTCAGCCAGAGTTTTTGGTCTTCTACCCCGTATTCGGTAGTTGTAAATCCTAATTTTTCCCTTTTGCAGAGTTAACCTTTGTTCATCCTAACCGATGATGGTTACTCTTTGTGGTTATCTTCATCTAGTATTCGATGATGATATTCCCCCTTTCTTCTGGGTTATTGCCGTTTGCTAGCAGTTTTATCCCCAGTAGATCTTTTCTTGTGGATAATTGCCGGATGCTAGCAATTTTATCCTCAGTGGGTCCTTTCACCGTTTGCCAGTGATTTGTTCCCCGGATCATTGATGTTTATCAATGTATCCCCGGTGAGTTCTCTTTCATTTTACCCTTTTGCTGGTAATGATTGTTGCTCCCTTTGATCGGTCGTCTTTATATACCTAGTTTTGGTATCCCGATGCCTTTCTTTTCGGTCGATTTATCCTTTATTAACCCAGTAACCGGTTGTGGATAATCTTCCATACGAGTATGTTATCCATGTTCTGACGGTAATGGATAATATATCTCATGCACTCTTCAGTCGAAGCCTGTTGTGTTTCCCCAGTCGAGTAAGATTCGAATCCCTTTGTGGAATCGAATATTTGGTGTCTCTTGGATAATTGCCGGATGCTTGCAATTTATCCCCTATGAGTTATCTTTCGTTTACCCTGTTGTTGTTGGTATCGATTGTCTCTCTATCTTCGGTTGGTCAGCTATTATATACCTAGTAACCGGTATCTCTGGTGTCTCTTCCTTTTCGAGTGTATTATTCACGTTCTGATGGTAATGAATAATATATCTCATTCGCTCTTTGGTTGGAATCCTTTGTTGATTTTCCCCAGCGGAGTAAGATTCGTATTCTTTGTAGAATCGAATATCCATCCTTTGATAAGTTTGCGTTTTGCTCTCTTCAGGATGATGAGTGTTTTGGCATATATAACAACTCACGTTTTCGGTAGGTCACCTATTATATACCCAGTAACCGGTATCCCTGGTGTTCCTTTCATGCGAGTATATTATCTACGTTCTGACGGTAATAGATAATATATCTCATGCGCTCTTTGGGTTTTTTTCCCAGCTGAGTAAGATTCGTTTTCTCGTTGTGGATTCGAATGTCCATCCTGTAAGCCGATTTGCTTTTTCAAGCCCTCCTTTCGGATGATGAGTGTCTTGGCATATATACGAATTCACGCTTCGGTCGGTCACCTATTATATACCCAGTAGCCGGTATCCCTGGTGTTCCTTCCTTTCTGCTCCCTATTATGACCTTGGTCCACTGTGGAGTCAGATTTTCCTGAGTTGATGTACCTTTTTCAGATCTTTCTCAGATGTTTGGTTGATTGATATCTCTCACCCTTATACCGGTTTTAGATATTCATTCTTCCTGAGCTTGTTGTTCTTTCACCCAGTAACCAGTGTTTAGATCACATGTCTCTTTGAGTTTGTTACCCAGTAGCCGGTAACACCTCATCTTGCAGTTTCTCTCCAGGAGAGTCTCTTTGTTAGACATCCCCCAGTGGAGTTTCTGTTGTGATTTACCCTTGTGCTGTATTGGCGTTTTCCCAATATATGCAGTTTTCCCCGGCCGAGAGGTTCTTTGTGAATCTTTTTCCCCAATCCGAGTCCGGATTTTCATCCGAAGTATCCTTCGTGGATAAGTTTGAGTCAGCTTGAGTCTTTCCAATGGATTTGTCCCTTTGGAATTCTTTTCTCCCCACTTTGAGTCCTTTACTCCCTAGTGAGGTCTCCTGTCCAGTCATGTCTTGTTCACGCAGCGTCAGTTTCCCCTAATTCAAAGTCGTGTCCTGCTCACGCATTCTTTTCTTTTTTCTTATCCCCATGAGATTCCTGTTAGAGTCTTTGTTCCTGGTGAGTGTATTACTCTGATGGATCGTCTTTTCTTTATGGACCTGTATTCCCCACAGAGGTTGGTTGTTTTACATGCATACATTTGCATCATGAGGTCTCTTAGGGACCAAAATTTGTCTCATTACTGTTATTTAAGCCCATTCTACCGCGTCGAGATGAAGATTTTAACCTTCACTTCTCCGGCTAGAATGACCTTAAATAGGGGCATCTGTAAGACCCCAATTTTGTCCCTAAGATCCCTCATGGCATCATATCATATCATCACATTGCCTCAAGGATCATTGGACACCTTGCTTCCTTCCCTTTGGGTGGGTTATCTCTTTGAGAGTGGTTCTTGATCACCAAGCATTCCTTGCATTTGTACATCATTGCTTTTCTTTTTATCACTAACCAAAAGTACAAAAATATGTCATCTAACCTTTGTCTTGCAGATGAAGCATCAACAGGTCAAGGCAATCAAAAGCATTCATTGAGCAATAGGTGGTGGCCATTCTTGAGAATTTGGACCCCACAATCATTCACAAGAGTTCATATGAGCTATGATGTTATTTTGAAGCAAAATCCCAAGTGGTGGAGGCTTGAATTTCATCAGAACATTTCCCAGCTAATTGAAGACTTAGAAAGTCAACTGCAAAGTCAACTGTGGATTTGGAGGTGGGAAGTGATTAGAAATACTTCATTCATGTTCAAACAAGTCTCATTTGACATTTCAAACACTCACATTGAAGAATTTGAAGTCAGGTCAAAACTTTCCAAAAATAGTAAGTGACCTATAATATGAACTTTCCAAAAATGGCAAGGTTTTTGACCAACTTTAACTCAATATTACATCATCAAGAAAGCTTCAAATGAAATTTTGTTGAACATGAAAGTTGTAGATCATTCTCTCCCATTTCCAAAAAGTCCAAGATCATCAATTTCTCATGAGTGGTTAAGGAGATATGATCAAAACATGGCAAAGTGTACTTGAAGATTCAAATGGCCATAACTTTTCAACCAAAGCTCCAAAATGAGTGGCTCTTTTTGCATTGTTCTTCTTTTGACCTCTAATTTCCAAATCATGCATCACATTACATGAATTGTCTTCATATGAGCATTTGGTAATTCATTGGTTTTTTGGAGGGAAATTTTAAAATTCAAATTTGGTGCATTATTTGAACATTTTGCTATTGCCATTGGCTCCAAAAGGAGATTTTAAGTGAAAATAAACCAATTTCGTGCACTGTTCACACATGCATTTCATGCATAGAGGTGAAAAACCAATTTGCACTTACACTCCCTAACTTGCTAATTTCATTTGCATTTTGATCTAAACCTGATTAGAGCATGATTAGCATTGCATATAAACTAAAACCTAACTGTTTTCAGCATTAGCAACCATTTTTCAGATCTAGATCCAAATTCATCAATTTTTTCTCTCAAAATTTTCTTCCAAATTCTTCACATCCAAGCCATGGCAAATGCTTGATTCATGATCCTGAACCTCTGTTGAACAAGTTTGCACGTGGAACCAAGAGAAGCAGTGCCATATTGAGCTATACTCGAAGATGGAAGCATCAATGGTGATTTCAAATTTTGTGGAATTCAAGTGTGTTTGAGCTGCAATTTCATCATCAATCAACTCCATAAGCATTGGAAAGTAGAATTGGAGCTATCACAAGCCTTGAATCAAGCCAAATCCAGTTCTGCTCTTCAAGAGGTTACAAATCGAATCTCTCATTTTTGAATTTCTTTGCCATGATGTTGTAGATCTAAGTGTGCTGGTTGTGCTGAGCTTTGAATCATGAATTTTGGTGTTGTTTTGAGTTAGATATAAGTGATTAAAGTTTTGATGATGAACTTTTAATTTCTTGGATCCGTGCTTGTTTTGGTGTTTTATGTTGAAATGATTATGGATCTTGAGTGTGCATTGCATGAGGAATCGTTTAGTGTAGTTGATTTCAATTTCTGGACACTTTTGATTTTTTCTGGAAATTCCAGATGAAGATCTTCATGATCTTCATCTTCAACCTTTGCATGTTCTTCGTTTCCAGATTTGCCACGGCCTTGCTTCGGTTTAGCTACGACTTTTTGAATTTAGCTACGAAACTTATGGCGCGCTAGGGTTTGGATCAAACGGCATCGTTTTAAGTTGAGCGCGCCACATTTTGAAATGGAACATGGATCGAATCCGGGCCAATGCAATTATTCAAATGCCTTCACATTTCTTCCTTTTCCCTCATTTTCCATATGCTATGCTTCACATTTCATTTTAATATTTTCTCATCTTTAAAAAATCATATCAATTTGAATATTGATCCAAAAATTACCAGGTTTTTTGCATTATGATCCTTATTCTCTCTAGTTTTTTATCATCATGATTTCACAAGTTGTGATTGGCTGGATAATTTTTTGTGCTAGAATGTTTGAACATGTATGCTTATTTGACCTTGCCATGCTTATACCTTTGTGAAATGCTGGTCTTTGATCCAATGAATGTGAAATTTTGCATGATGAAACTATACACATTGCTTGACATTTTGGTGTTGGTTTGGAATTTTTATCAATTACCAATTCTGTTTTATGATTGTGCTAAGTTGGTGTGACAATTTGTGTCACACCTTTTGATGTTCAACTTATATGATGTGTTTGCCATGCCAAATGATCTCCAATTGTCCTGATTTTTTGTGTGATGCATATTATGAATGTCTTGATTGATCATGAATTTTCTTGGAATTATTTGAATCATTTCTTATTTAATTGAGATTTTTCATTCTGGTTGATCACATTTGAGCTTTAAAATTGCCTTGAACTTCAATTGATCATGAAATGCTTTTGGTTAATGATATTGATGTGAAACCTTTTGGAATGTTTCAAGATGTGTTTGAAGTTGATTCATGTTAAATTTCAAGTTCTGTTTTGAATTTTTTCTCCACCTTTGACCCTAGGCTTTGACCTAGTGGTTTGTTGCTTATCTTTGAGCTTTGATTTCAGGTTGAACATCCAAGTTCCATAGTTGTTGATGCTTCACCATTTGAGCATTGATGTTTGCCTTTGATTACTAATCTTTGTGTGTTTTGTAGGTTGATGTTGACTCATTTGAGTTTGACTTTTGGGTTACATATTTTGTACATTGGGATTGTTTGTTGCTTATTGACTGTTGTTTGATTGTCTAAGTATTGTACTGATTTGTTTAGTGTTTTCCACAGGTACATAAGTTGCTTTAAGTTCACTTGAATTTTGCTTTTGCTTGGTTGCTTAACCACTTAGGTATAATCTCTAATCTTCATGTAATCTGGAAGACCTACTGTTATTGGTAGGCACCTGTCTGAAGTCCTCCTTAAGAGGCAATGCTTGTGATTGTTTAATTTTTGTGCCAAGCAGGAAAAGTCCTCTTATGAGGCAATTGGCAGATAAAAGAGATGTGTAATCCATCTCCTGCTACTCAGTGTGTCATTCACTTTGCTCACACAATGTGTTGATGCATTGTGAATATTAACCCAACATCTTATAGAGTCAATCACTTGTGGAGAAGAGTTCCTTCTTTCTGAACTCCCACACTTTCTATTGTTTAAAGCTCTCCCAGGCCAGGGATAAGAGCTATGAGGCACACCCCTCATCTCCATTTCATCTGCTTCACCCTAACTCTCAATGTTAGGGTTAAGAGAACAATTACCCCATTCCAGTTGGCTATAAAGCCTAACCTTGTTTGAGCCTAATTGATTGTATATAGTGTGTGCTAATTGACTTGTTTGCTTGCTTACTTGATTCATCTGTGCATATCTGCTTGAGTGTGCCTTTGTGCATTTATCATCATCATTTGTATATCATTTCATAATCATAGTTCATGGCTTTGTGACATCTTTGTTTGTCCATTGAAGAGTCAATTGTAAGTCCATTTATTGGCAGTTGTTTCCTATGATCTGGTAGGGATTTGGAACTAAGACCATTCATTGGCATTCCTTTCCTTAGAGTCGAGTGTAAGACCATTTATTGGCAACTTGTTTCCTCTTGCTTATTGCATTTGTTGTTTGTTTCTTGTGAGGAGTCAATTGTAAGTCCATTTATTGGCAGTTGTTGCCTATGATCATTCCTGTGAGACTAGTATAAGTCCATTGATTGGCATCTGGTATCATTGTTTCTTTTTGTTTTAGGAGACTAGTATAAGTCCATTGATTGGCATCTGGTATCATTGTTTCTTTTGTTTTGGGAGATTGGTGTAAGTCCATTGATTGGCATCCGGTATCCATTTTGTTTGAGGAGATTGGAATAAGTCCATTGATTGGCATCCGGTATCCATTTACTTTGTCCATCTTTTATTTGCTTTGTTGCCTATTCCAAAGGAATCACTTGAATCATCTACATATGATCTCTAGAGGTGAACATCTAAGTAGTTTTACTTCCTCACCATCCCACCTTTTGATGCTTTAAACCTCCATTTGCATGTTAACCTCAAAACCTGAAAACCATTGTGCAAACATTTTCATTTCTTTTCAAAATAGAAACCTAGGCCTTAAGCCTTTGACTTTCAAACTTCATTTTCATAATACTTCTTTTGAATTGAATTCTAATCATACTTTGACCATCTTTTGTGAATAAATCCTAATTGGTTAATTTCACTCATTCAATTGTTTTGTGGCTTTGTCCATTCTTGATAAGTTTTCATACATTAGCCATAGGTTTGATTTATCCTAGTTGGTTGATGTTAATCTCACCTTTTGTCCTTAGTGATCGAATTGTAAGACTTCCTTGCTTATTATAGGGTTAACCCCTCACTAGCAAGTTGAAGCTATTCTCACGTGGTGGATTTGTTGTTTGTATAAGGTTGAGTTTTCTCCCGTGGATAACGAAATACCTTATGGCTTTTGTTTAAAATGAACCCACTCATATTTTGGAAATCTTTTAGCCGAACTACGAGGTTTTGATCCTGTAAAGGTACGTAGGAAATGGTTATCCATCCAAACACAAAAATAATAACTTGTATACTCTTTTCTCATCCCTTCCATCATGTTTGCACAATAAATATTTCATAAACAAATAACATTTCATACAACAAGTGTGAAAAGAGGTTCCCTAGGAGTACCTAGGACGTTTTGGGTGCCTAACACCTTCCCATTGCGTAATTAACCCCTTACCCATATCTCTGAACTTTTCATTAGTTTTCTATGTGTAAAACTTCTTAGGCTTTTGTTCGCTTTTTAGCCATTCCTTTGGATAAATAAAAGTGCGATGGCGACTCGATCCTTTGTATGCTTTGCTTTTGATTTAGTCAATAAATCATAAAGTGACGAATACACCGCTACACAGGTCACTTTCCATTTTGGGAAACTTTTGATCTGGCTTCAAAATCTTCAAGGTAGATGTTTGACATGATGAATGAACCTCTTTTGGACATGAATGAAGTGTCTCAAACCATTTCTCCATCTCCTAGCCCTCAGTTGACTTGCAGTTGACTTTTGTGGGCCTCAGATGACCTGGACATGCACTGTGGACTTTGAGCTTTCAACACTTGGCCAAATTGCATCAAAATGAACCTAGATTCATGTAAGCTCCCTAGAACAACCATAGGGCCTTTATCTCATGGAAATGCTTTGCTCTTTTGCACAGATGACTTCTCCTGGTACCAGTCTTGACTGATGAGATGCAACATGATATGCAATGTTAATGACCTAAAAATGAAATGAATGTACAAATGGGAGGTGCAAATTTGAGGTGCTACACATGTCCATTGGAATGAGTACCAAATGAACCCTCATGGACCTCAGTCATCAACAGGTCTGCTTCGTGTCTATCCACGCATCTGAGCAGAACCATGTCAAAATTTCTCTTGTAAAGCACTTCACCACTGAGGTAGAAACTGCCTGACAACCTTCTCAGAGTTTTCCTGTCTTTCACAGATGCCTCAGGCGGGTAAACCTGGTTCTGAAGGAAATTCTTGATATCAAAATACCAAGGCTTATCATCTTGTACTTCTTCAACTGCAAACACGTGAGCTGGTCTATCCAAGCGCATCACGGTGATATTGGGAACTTCGTTCCAATACTTGACCACAATCATTGAAGCAAGCGTAGCAAGAGCATCTGCCCTTCGATTATCCTCTCGAGGAACATGATGAAAGTCAACTTTTTTAAAGAACGTTGAAATCCTCCTTGCATAATCTCTGTATGGAATAAGACCACGCTGATTCGTTTCCCGCTCACCCTTGATCTGATTGACAACGAGGGCCGAATCACCATAAACATCGAGATGCTTGATCCTGAGATCAATGCATTCTTCCAATCCCATAATACAGGCTTCATACTCGGCTATATTATTCGTGCATTTGAAAGTTAGCCTTGCTGTAAAAGGAATAGGCGTGCCCTGAGGAGTAATGATTACTGCCCCAATTCCATTTCCGTACTGATTTACAACGCCATCGAATACCATACCCCATCGGGAACCAGGCTATGGCCCTTCATCGAGTGTAGGCTCATCACAATCTTTCATTTTCAAATACAGAATCTCCTCATCTGGGAAGTCGTACTGAACTGACTGATGATCTTGAATCGGTTGGTGTGCCAAATGGTCAGCCAAGATACTACCTTTGATAGCTTTCTGAGCTCGATACTCGATATCATACTCAGACAACAAAATCTGCCAACGGGCAATCCTCCCGGTTAAAGCAGGCTTCTCAAAGATATACTTGATTGGATCCATTCTGGATATCAACCAAGTTGTATGATTTATCATGTACTGGCGTAAACGCTTAGCGGCCCAAGCCAAAGCACAACATGTCTTCTCAAGCATAGAGTATTGAGACTCATAATTGGGGAACTTCTTACTTAGGTAGTAGATAGCGGATTCTTCCTTTCCTGATTCATCTTGCTGACCAAGGACACAACCCATGGAGTCTTCAAGAACAGTCAAATACATGATCAGAGGTCTTCCTTCTACAGGAGGAGACAAGATCGGAGGTTCAGATAGATACTCTTTGATACTGTTGAAAGCTTTCTGGCAATCCTCTGTCCAATCATGAGATTGATCTTTCCGGAGGAGCTTGAATATCGGCGCACATGTGGCAGTCATGTGCGATATAAATCTGGAAATATAGTTCAAGCGGCCAAGAAAACCTCGGACTTGCTTCTCAGTTTTGGGCGCAGGCATCTCTTGTATTGCTTTGACCTTTGCAGGATCAACCTCAATACCCCTTTCGCTGACGATAAAGCCCAATAACTTGCCAGAACGGACTCCAAATGTACACTTGTTAGGATTCAGACGAAGTTTGAACTTCCTCAAACGCTGAAAAAGCTTCAACAAATGTTCAACATGTTCAACTTCCGTTCGTGACTTAGCAATCATATAATCGACATAGACCTCGATCTCCTTGTGCATCATGTCATGGAACAAGGTAGTCATAGCGCGTTGATACGTGGCTCCGGCGTTCTTCAAACCGAAGGGCATCACTCGATAACAGAATGTTCCCCAAGGTGTGATGAATGTTGTCTTCTCCATATCTTCGGGTGCCATCTTGATTTGATTATATCCAGAAAATCCGTCCATAAACGAGAAGACATAGAATTTAGCTGTATTGTCTACCAACATGTCAATGTGTGGTAGAGGGAAATCATCTTTCGGACTAGCTTTATTCAAATCACGGTAATCCACACACATCCGGACTTTTCCGTCTTTCTTAGGCACATGCACAATGTTGGCCACCCGTTGAGGATACGTCGAAGTCACCAGAAACCCCGCATCAATTTGCTTCTGAACTTCCTCTTTGGTCTTCACTGCCATATCTGGATGAGTTCTTCTAAGTTTCTTCTTCACAGGCACGCACTCAGGCTTCAAAGGCAGGAAATGTTGCACAATATCTGTATCTAGACCTGGCATGTCTTCGTACGACCAAGCAAAGATATCGGAATATTCTCGTAGCAAACTGATCAACCCCTTCTTGACAGACTCATCAAGGAGTGCCCCAATCTTCACCATCCGAGCACAATCTTCAGACCCCAAGTTGACTGTTTCCAGGTTCTCGAGATGTGGCTGAATGATCTTCTCTTCGTGCTTAAGAAGACGGGTAATCTCGTCAGGAATTCCTTCAAAATCATCTTCCTCTGCCTCGAATACAGGGAATTCAAAATTGGGAGATGGCGTTGGATCATTATGTTCAATGGGTTTAAGAATCAACCTACATAATGATTTTGATATGAAAGCTTTTTAGAAATCAAACGAGGCAATCAATATGCAGATGAAAAGATTGTTTTTATTCTTGTTTTTAGGGTTTTTTGTGATCACCAAGTTCATGCAAAAAGCAAAAAGTGAAAACAATTGGAAAAACAAATGTTTAAACATCAATTTATTGAATGAAATATCATTGTATAAATGATGCCAACAATGTCATCACTTCTCCTTTTGGCATGGGAGAAAGGTTTATAAACAAAGTGAACCATTACTTTGATCTATGAATGACTGTAGGAATATCTATAGCGACCCAATTGTGGCAGATCCCGCCAGGGATGACAAAATTGTCATTATCCTCTGCATCTTCTTCCAAGATAGCAGCAGCTTCCTCGCTCTAACCGGCGTGGATGAAACCTCCACTCTTGAACAACCCTTTGTCGTTGAAGACCCCTGAAGAATAGCCAATGTCAGCCCGGGATTTGTTATCTTCAAGCTCGATCATTTTTCCTAGACCAGCAACTGCACCACATTCAATGGCCAGTTTCGCATCTCGATAGGAAGCAAATGAAGGAGTCCTCTTCTCAACAGGCTCGGCTATAGATAAAGCTTGGAAAGGAGTTCCAACTTCATCCTCAACATCTATGTATGAGAAGGAAGACAAGTGGCTAACCAGGAGAGCCTTTTCTCCCCCTCGTGACAGGTGTAGGGTGGATGTCACGGCGCCAGCCTCGTGAATCCGTGGTCTACCAAGGAGACAGCTATAAGATGGGTGAATATCCATAACCTGAAAGGTGATCTGGAAATCACTTGGTCCAATCTTGATTGGGAGATCAACTTCCCCAATCACAGTCTTACGCGACCCATCAAAAGGTTTCACAACCTCGAAAGAGTGGATTTTGGCAATACATTTAGGGATGATCCAGTGTCCACCAGCACGTTGGACATGGCGTCGTCTTTGCAATTCATCGAAATGTGTAATGCCAGGTTGTGGTCTCTTCCCTCCTCAGGGAGATCAGAGTCACAAAAACTCAAAGTGTTACAAGTAGTAATGTTTGCAACAATGCTGTCAAACTGTTCAATTGTGACGTCATGATCGACATAAGCTACATCCAAGACTTTCTGCAGAGCCTCTCTATGCGGTTCTGAATTCAGAAGCAACGATAACACGGAGATCTTGGATGGTGTTTGTAGAAGTTGATCTACAACACTGTACTCACTCTTCTTGATGAGCCTCAGCATCTCATCACAATCTTCTTTCGAATTGCCACTAGGGCCATCAGGAGCAGGAGTCTTTTGTACTGAGGAGGGTTTAACAACAAGTGTCGGGTTCGGCGAATTCACAGCATTCCCAACCAGACGCACAACAGAGTCAGCAACGGCCTAAGGCTTCGGAGGTGCAGAAAACACACGACCACTACGGGTCAACCCGCTCACATCAGCAATGTTCACAATAGATGGAGAAGGCAAGGGCACTTCTTTTCCATCTTCAACAGCAACGACATTATATCGGAATGGGACTGCCTTGTCAGAAGAATAAGGCACAGGGGCTGCAGGCTTGATAATCAAGGCAGGAGAAACCTTCTGCTTGCTACCATCATATTGAATGACAACAGGCTCAGGGATCTGAACACAGGAGAAATCACATTTGTCGCATTCTGCGAAAAACCGGCGGGAAAACGAAAACAACAGAGCCGCCACCGTGCGTTATTTATCCTAGAAGAGGGAAAGGAAACGCTCGAAGTAAACCTGGAAAAGACATGGTCTCGCGACCAGAGATAGATGGGATCGGGAGTCGGTTATGCGAAAGGAAAGTATTAGCACCCCTACGCAACCGTCGTACTCGACGGGATCCACGCTCAAAAGAAAGAATAAGGTTGCTAAAAACTGCTCAAACACTGCACAAGGCTGGAAGGAAACACAGAACGACAAAAGAAACTAACTCGGCAGGATATCACATCCTGGGCCTACGTAGTCTGTCAGGCACAGACATCAGAGTCGACGTAGTTTGGGACAAGGGGAAACATGCTCGCTAGGATGTCGCATCCTATGCATACGTATCTTCTCTGACTGGAGAAGAATCATAGCACTCGTAGCTCGGCTAACGCACGCCAAACAAAACCACACAGGAAACCGACTGCCAATTGCTGGACTTATGTCAGACTCCACACAAACAGGCAAACATGGAAACCGAATGCCAATCACTGGGCTTACATCAGACTCCGAACCAACAAACACACACTGGAAACCAAATGCCAATCGCTGGGCTTACATCGGACTCCAAGCACACAACAAACACAGGAAACCGACTGCCAATCGCTGGACTTACGTCAGACTCCAAACACACACAAAGGGGTTGCAAAAGAAAAAGGGCGCCCGGACAGATCAGCTCATCTCCTGCCTATGTACCTCATCTGGTATGAGGATCAGGGCGATGTAGTTCCCCTACGCAGGGAAAAAGGACTAGCCTAACCAGATACAAAGGGAGACACAAACTACTAGGGAGACTACGACTCGAGCCTAGAAGTTGTCATGCATACGATCCCTAAGTTAAGGTTTCTATCTAACTTGCACAGGGAGCAAGCTATCCTAAACAGCACAAGCAAAGCAAACATACACACAATTAGCACACTATATACAAACAAAGTGGGATTACACAAGGTTAGGCTGTGAAACACAAGCCAACTGGAATCGGGTGTAGTTAGCTCTTAACCCTAACATTGAGAGTTAGGGTGAAGCAGATGAAATGGGAAGTGAGGGTAAGACCTCACAACTCTTATCCCTGGCCTGGGAGAGCTTGACTCAAATAGAAGGTGTGGGAGTTCAGAAAGTAGGAACTCTTCTCCACATATGACTGACACAACTGGATCTTGGGTTAATATCCCCAATGCATCAACACAATGGTGTGAGCAAGGTGGATGACACACTGAATAGCAGGGGATGGATTGCACATCCCTTGTATCTGCCAATGCCTCTTCACTTAGGAGGTCTTTGATGACCCAAAATGCAAATATTCTTTATCAAACTAAACGGATGTTTTCGCAATCAAAGCGGTAATGAGGACAAAAACAAAATTATTTGACTGAACGTGCATTTATTGACTGAAACAAAAGGGCGGCTCAGCACCGAGCAACACACAGGAAGCAATCCCTGGAAAGAGGTAATTGCGCACAAAAGGAAAAATCTTATCCTAATGGCAATGTGAAACCGTGATCTCATCGGGTTCCAACTCGGTTACACCCCATATGTCCTCAAGAACTTCCGCACTTTCTGTCTTCTGAACAAGACGCTTCTGATCGATCTCTGTCTGGGATTATCCAAGTCATATCCAAAGCACAAACGATCATGCTAGACGCAGTTGTTCGTTTTATTCCCTCTGTTGCCTGGACCGCCCTTTCGGGTTTTCAGTCCACCGGGATACCCTTTTTTGCCCAAGTCGCCCCTGTAGGGTTTTCGACTCGCCGGGTGTACAGTTTTTTCTCTTTTATCCCTAATTTTTGCCCGAACCTTTTCTCTTTTTTCTTGGTTCGCCGGGATGCCCTTTTTTGCCTGGACCATTTTGTTCTTTTCGTCCAGCGGGTCTCTTTTACGAAGTATCTTCTAACTTCGTCCGCATTCACAGGGGATGGAAAATCCTCACCCTCCATGTCGTCAACAACAAGGCTCGGCCATAGAACGCCTTCTTGACCACGAATGGGCATTCGTAATTGTGTGTCCACCTACCCCTACGATCGTTGAGGAGGAAGGATCCTTTTCAACACCACGTCTCCCACATGATACGCACGAAGTTGCACTTTTCAGCCACAAGCACGTTTGATTCACTGGGTACAATTGCCCATGACAAATAACTGCCAGCCTTTTTCCTCCACCAGGCTCAATGCGTCATACCGAGTACTTATCCACTCAGCCTTTTCCAATTTTATGTCCACCAGGACCCTCCATGACGAAATCTGGACCTCAAATGGTAGCACCGATTCCTTCTCATACACCCGCGAGGCGAGCGTTGCCCCAGTAGATGCACGTATCGAGATTCGACAACCGGGATACAAACTTCGTACACAACCACCATCGTTGGTGTATTCAAATGCTAACTGGGCAACGAAGGGAACGTGGGATCCCTTTGGCGTAACCAAAGCAACACCAACTCTGCTTCCATTCACATTAACCTCCCCCATCAGACATCAGAATCCGTTCGGATTCAGGGTCAGGCCCCTCCTCCGGGATCGGTTCCTCACAATCTTTCGATCTGAGCACTCCCCTCTTTGGCGTAACCAAAGCAACACCAACTCTGCTTCCATTCACATTAACCTCCCCCATCAGACATCAGAATCCGTTCGGATTCAGGTTGATAATTATTAATGGGCTGCTGGGCGCGATGATCAGACAGTACACTCCCCTCTTACTGCTTTCTGAGAGGTATATTGAATATCGCGAATCAGTTAGAATCATTTGCCCTCTCGCAACCCGTCCGGTCAATGCTAGCTTCTCAAACACATACCTGATCGGATCCATCTTGGACATCCACAAAGTGGTACGAACCAGCATATACTGTCTCAGTCGGCAAGCAGCCTATGCCCAAGTACATCAAGTTTTCTCGAGCAGTGAGTGTATTGTTTCACAGTCGATAAACTTTTTGCTTTGGTAAATTGCGTGCTCTTTTCGACAAGACTCGTCATGCTGCCCCAGTACACACCTCATAGACCCCTCGAGGACTGTCAAGCACGGAATTAACGACCGTCTCTCCACGGGAGGTATCAGAATCAGAGGTTCCCGCAACTTATTCTTTTATCTTTCAATGCCCCTTGGCAATCATTATTCTACCTGACCGTTTAATCTCTTTTTTTTCGGTTCAGGTATTTCTTACATTGCTTTTTCCTTTTCTTTTCTTTTTTTTTTCTTTTTTTTAATTTATTTTATTATTTATTTTTTTAGCAGGATCGACCTCTATTCCTCTTATCCGCTCATAATAAACCTCAGCAGTTTACCAGACAACACTCCACAAGTGCACTGATTCGGACTCAACCTCAGTCTGAGTTGTCTCAACCGGTCAAACAACTTGGCCAGATCCACCAGATGCCTCTCTTCTGCTTGGGACTTTGCTATCATGTCATCAACATAGCATTCGATTTCATGATGAATCATATCATGAAACAAAGTCACTCTGATACGTGGCACCGGCGTTCTGCCTCACTAGAGGATAGTCTTCTCTCGATGGTAGCTGGTGCATAACGACATCGGTATCCAACCCTGGCATATCCTGATACGACCAAGATAAGGTATCAACATGCTTTCTTAACAGTGCTGCCATTCTGCTCTCGACTCGCCTCTGAAGCGAACTTTCACTTCCTTTCTGACCTCAGCGGTGCCCGGAATAACAATTTTGAATCGCTCCTCGTGCGGTCAAATCACCTTCTCCTCTTGTTTCATTAGCCTGGCTAATTCCAGCAGATCACAATCTTCTTCGCCTTCTTCTTCGGTATGATAGCGGATTGTCGAAGTCATACAGAGGTGTAACCGAATTGTTATCAATGAGATCAGGAGAATAGTCACTTTTAAGGTCGGAACAAGACAAATCAAAAGGAAAGAAAAATGAAAATAAACATCGCCATTTTTATTTTTATTTTTAAACTGCAAAAATAAATGAAAAACATGGAACACCGCTTTTAATCACAAAAACATCCATTTATTAATGATGCAAAATGTTGCACAATGAAACACATGAGATGGCCCTTACAATGGACCATTACGTTTCGGGCAAAACATATGGCTTTCATGCAAACAGAATTGAAAAACAGAAATACTACACTTCAGGATGAGTGACAGTGATGATCTTGGAGGCCTTCCAGTTCCCTGGTACGCACGATTTTATCCACGAGTCAAGCTCGCAGTCACTGTTGATTTCTTCACCCACCGCACAAGCTTGGCCTGGATCTAGCATCCCAGCACTGATGAATGTGAACGGTTGACGACGTCCTCTGTTTTGCCCAGACGAGCCTTGGTCTGGTTGATAGCCAACCCCGAACATATCTGCTTTCACCACAATGTCTATGATCTTCCCCCAGCCTAGGGATTCTCCATTCTTCACCACTTCCATGGCCTGTTTGTAAGAAGAAATTGACAACTTCTTCTCTTTCTCAGCAAGAATGGCATCCTCTACCTTGATGGTCTCAACATCCTGACTTGGTGTTTCAAATTTTTCACCGTCCATTTCGACTTCCGTCATTCTCCGGATCGTTTTCCCCATCACTACACACCCCTTTATGGTGACAGCCGCACAACAATTATCAACACTAGGGAAAGCTCCTCTCTTCATCATATGTTTTGGGACCACAGACATTGGATTTTTTAACTGATCTCCCTCAGTCACCTCTAGTCCTCTCTTGTCCTTTGACATCACCTCCACCCCCACAGGACCCTGCATCGGTACGGGGTTAGTATTAACATTCAGTGTTGGCGTCAAACTGATAGCCTTAGAATCCACCATATCCTGGACGACGTGCTTGAAAGCTCTACAAACCTCAATGCTATGTCCTGGTGCCCCAGAATGGAACTCGCACCTGGCATTCTCATCATAGCTTGGAGGCCTCTGTCGTAGTTCTACAGGAACCAATATCCTCTGCATCTTCTTCCAAGATAGCAGCAGCTTCCTCGCTCTAACCGGCGTGGATGAAACCTCCACTCTTGAACAACCCTTTGTCGTTGAAGACCCCTGAAGAATAGCCAATGTCAGCCCGGGATTTGTTATCTTCAAGCTCGATCATTTTTCCTAGACCAGCAACTGCACCACATTCAATGGCCAGTTTCGCATCTCGATAGGAAGCAAATGAAGGAGTCCTCTTCTCAACAGGCTCGGCTATAGATAAAGCTTGGAAAGGAGTTCCAACTTCATCCTCAACATCTATGTATGAGAAGGAAGACAAGTGGCTAACCAGGAGAGCCTTTTCTCCCCCTCGTGACAGGTGTAGGGTGGATGTCACGGCGCCAGCCTCGTGAATCCGTGGTCTACCAAGGAGACAGCTATAAGATGGGTGAATATCCATAACCTGAAAGGTGATCTGGAAATCACTTGGTCCAATCTTGATTGGGAGATCAACTTCCCCAATCACAGTCTTACGCGACCCATCAAAAGGTTTCACAACCTCGAAAGAGTGGATTTTGGCAATACATTTAGGGATGATCCAGTGTCCACCAGCACGTTGGACATGGCGTCGTCTTTGCAATTCATCGAAATGTGTAATGCCAGGTTGTGGTCTCTTCCCTCCTCAGGGAGATCAGAGTCACAAAAACTCAAAGTGTTACAAGTAGTAATGTTTGCAACAATGCTGTCAAACTGTTCAATTGTGACGTCATGATCGACATAAGCTACATCCAAGACTTTCTGCAGAGCCTCTCTATGCGGTTCTGAATTCAGAAGCAACGATAACACGGAGATCTTGGATGGTGTTTGTAGAAGTTGATCTACAACACTGTACTCACTCTTCTTGATGAGCCTCAGCATCTCATCACAATCTTCTTTCGAATTGCCACTAGGGCCATCAGGAGCAGGAGTCTTTTGTACTGAGGAGGGTTTAACAACAAGTGTCGGGTTCGGCGAATTCACAGCATTCCCAACCAGACGCACAACAGAGTCAGCAACGGCCTAAGGCTTCGGAGGTGCAGAAAACACACGACCACTACGGGTCAACCCGCTCACATCAGCAATGTTCACAATAGATGGAGAAGGCAAGGGCACTTCTTTTCCATCTTCAACAGCAACGACATTATATCGGAATGGGACTGCCTTGTCAGAAGAATAAGGCACAGGGCCTGCAGGCTTGATAATCAAGGCAGGAGAAACCTTCTGCTTGCTACCATCATATTGAATGACAACAGGCTCAGGGATCTGAACACAGGAGAAATCACATTTGTCGCATTCTGCGAAAAACCGGCGGGAAAACGAAAACAATAGAGCCGCCACCGTGCGTTATTTATCCTAGAAGAGGGAAAGGAAACGCTCGAAGTAAACCTGGAAAAGACATGGTCTCGCGACCAGAGATAGATGGGATCGGGAGTCGGTTATGCGAAAGGAAAGTATTAGCACCCCTACGCAACCGTCGTACTCGACGGGATCCACGCTCAAAAGAAAGAATAAGGTTGCTAAAAACTGCTCAAACACTGCACAAGGCTGGAAGGAAACACAGAACGACAAAAGAAACTAACTCGGCAGGATATCACATCCTGGGCCTACGTAGTCTGTCAGGCACAGACATCAGAGTCGACGTAGTTTGGGACAAGGGGAAACATGCTCGCTAGGATGTCGCATCCTATGCATACGTATCTTCTCTGACTGGAGAAGAATCATAGCACTCGTAGCTCGGCTAACGCACGCCAAACAAAACCACACAGGAAACCGACTGCCAATTGCTGGACTTATGTCAGACTCCACACAAACAGGCAAACATGGAAACCGAATGCCAATCACTGGGCTTACATCAGACTCCGAACCAACAAACACACACTGGAAACCAAATGCCAATCGCTGGGCTTACATCGGACTCCAAGCACACAACAAACACAGGAAACCGACTGCCAATCGCTGGACTTACGTCAGACTCCAAACACACACAAAGGGTTGCAAAAGAAAAAGGGCGCCCGGACAGATCAGCTCATCTCCTGCCTATGTACCTCATCTGGTATGAGGATCAGGGCGATGTAGTTCCCCTACGCAGGGAAAAAGGACTAGCCTAACCAGATACAAAGGGAGACACAAACTACTAGGGAGACTACGACTCGAGCCTAGAAGTTGTCATGCATACGATCCCTAAGTTAAGGTTTCTATCTAACTTGCACAGGGAGCAAGCTATCCTAAACAGCACAAGCAAAGCAAACATACACACAATTAGCACACTATATACAAACAAAGTGGGATTACACAAGGTTAGGCTGTGAAACACAAGCCAACTGGAATCGGGTGTAGTTAGCTCTTAACCCTAACATTGAGAGTTAGGGTGAAGCAGATGAAATGGGAAGTGAGGGTAAGACCTCACAACTCTTATCCCTGGCCTGGGAGAGCTTGACTCAAATAGAAGGTGTGGGAGTTCAGAAAGTAGGAACTCTTCTCCACATATGACTGACACAACTGGATCTTGGGTTAATATCCCCAATGCATCAACACAATGGTGTGAGCAAGGTGGATGACACACTGAATAGCAGGGGATGGATTGCACATCCCTTGTATCTGCCAATGCCTCTTCACTTAGGAGGTCTTTGATGACCCAAAATGCAAATATTCTTTATCAAACTAAACGGATGTTTTCGCAATCAAAGCGGTAATGAGGACAAAAACAAAATTATTTGACTGAACGTGCATTTATTGACTGAAACAAAAGGGCGGCTCAGCACCGAGCAACACACAGGAAGCAATCCCTGGAAAGAGGTAATTGCGCACAAAAGGAAAAATCTTATCCTAATGGCAATGTGAAACCGTGATCTCATCGGGTTCCAACTCGGTTACACCCCATATGTCCTCAAGAACTTCCGCACTTTCTGTCTTCTGAACAAGACGCTTCTGATCGATCTCTGTCTGGGATTATCCAAGTCATATCCAAAGCACAAACGATCATGCTAGACGCAGTTGTTCGTTTTATTCCCTCTTTTGCCTGGACCGCCCTTTCGGGTTTTCAGTCCACCGGGATACCCTTTTTTGCCCAAGTCGCCCCTGTAGGGTTTTCGACTCGCCGGGTGTACAGTTTTTTCTCTTTTATCCCTAATTTTTGCCCGAACCTTTTCTCTTTTTTCTTGGTTCGCCGGGATGCCCTTTTTTGCCTGGACCATTTTGTTCTTTTCGTCCAGCGGGTCTCTTTTACGAAGTATCTTCTAACTTCGTCCGCATTCACAGGGGATGGAAAATCCTCACCCTCCATGTCGTCAACAACAAGGCTCGGCCATAGAACGCCTTCTTGACCACGAATGGGCATTCGTAATTGTGTGTCCACCTACCCCTACGATCGTTGAGGAGGAAGGATCCTTTTCAACACCACGTCTCCCACATGATACGCACGAAGTTGCACTTTTCAGCCACAAGCACGTTTGATTCACTGGGTACAATTGCCCATGACAAATAACTGCCAGCCTTTTTCCTCCACCAGGCTCAATGCGTCATACCGAGTACTTATCCACTCAGCCTTTTCCAATTTTATGTCCACCAGGACCCTCCATGACGAAATCTGGACCTCAAATGGTAGCACCGATTCCTTCTCATACACCCGCGAGGCGAGCGTTGCCCCAGTAGATGCACGTATCGAGATTCGACAACCGGGATACAAACTTCGTACACAACCACCATCGTTGGTGTATTCAAATGCTAACTGGGCAACGAAGGGAACGTGGGATCCCTTTGGCGTAACCAAAGCAACACCAACTCTGCTTCCATTCACATTAACCTCCCCCATCAGACATCAGAATCCGTTCGGATTCAGGGTCAGGCCCCTCCTCCGGGATCGGTTCCTCACAATCTTTCGATCTGAGCACTCCCCTCTTTGGCGTAACCAAAGCAACACCAACTCTGCTTCCATTCACATTAACCTCCCCCATCAGACATCAGAATCCGTTCGGATTCAGGTTGATAATTATTAATGGGCTGCTGGGCGCGATGATCAGACAGTACACTCCCCTCTTACTGCTTTCTGAGAGGTATATTGAATATCGCGAATCAGTTAGAATCATTTGCCCTCTCGCAACCCGTCCGGTCAATGCTAGCTTCTCAAACACATACCTGATCGGATCCATCTTGGACATCCACAAAGTGGTACGAACCAGCATATACTGTCTCAGTCGGCAAGCAGCCTATGCCCAAGTACATCAAGTTTTCTCGAGCAGTGAGTGTATTGTTTCACAGTCGATAAACTTTTTGCTTTGGTAAATTGCGTGCTCTTTTCGACAAGACTCGTCATGCTGCCCCAGTACACACCTCATAGACCCCTCGAGGACTGTCAAGCACGGAATTAACGACCGTCTCTCCACGGGAGGTATCAGAATCAGAGGTTCCCGCAACTTATTCTTTTATCTTTCAATGCCCCTTGGCAATCATTATTCTACCTGACCGTTTAATCTCTTTTTTTTCGGTTCAGGTATTTCTTACATTGCTTTTTCCTTTTCTTTTCTTTTTTTTTTCTTTTTTTTTAATTTATTTTATTATTTATTTTTTTTAGCAGGATCGACCTCTATTCCTCTTATCCGCTCATAATAAACCTCAGCAGTTTACCAGACAACACTCCACAAGTGCACTGATTCGGACTCAACCTCAGTCTGAGTTGTCTCAACCGGTCAAACAACTTGGCCAGATCCACCAGATGCCTCTCTTCTGCTTGGGACTTTGCTATCATGTCATCAACATAGCATTCGATTTCATGATGAATCATATCATGAAACAAAGTCACTCTGATACGTGGCACCGGCGTTCTGCCTCACTAGAGGATAGTCTTCTCTCGATGGTAGCTGGTGCATAACGACATCGGTATCCAACCCTGGCATATCCTGATACGACCAAGATAAGGTATCAACATGCTTTCTTAACAGTGCTGCCATTCTGCTCTCGACTCGCCTCTGAAGCGAACTTTCACTTCCTTTCTGACCTCAGCGGTGCCCGGAATAACAATTTTGAATCGCTCCTCGTGCGGTCAAATCACCTTCTCCTCTTGTTTCATTAGCCTGGCTAATTCCAGCAGATCACAATCTTCTTCGCCTTCTTCTTCGGTATGATAGCGGATTGTCGAAGTCATACAGAGGTGTAACCGAATTGTTATCAATGAGATCAGGAGAATAGTCACTTTTAAGGTCGGAACAAGACAAATCAAAAGGAAAGAAAAATGAAAATAAACATCGCCATTTTTATTTTTATTTTTAAACTGCAAAAATAAATGAAAAACATGGAACACCGCTTTTAATCACAAAAACATCCATTTATTAATGATGCAAAATGTTGCACAATGAAACACATGAGATGGCCCTTACAATGGACCATTACGTTTCGGGCAAAACATATGGCTTTCATGCAAACAGAATTGAAAAACAGAAATACTACACTTCAGGATGAGTGACAGTGATGATCTTGGAGGCCTTCCAGTTCCCTGGTACGCACGATTTTATCCACGAGTCAAGCTCGCAGTCACTGTTGATTTCTTCACCCACCGCACAAGCTTGGCCTGGATCTAGCATCCCAGCACTGATGAATGTGAACGGTTGACGACGTCCTCTGTTTTGCCCAGACGAGCCTTGGTCTGGTTGATAGCCAACCCCGAACATATCTGCTTTCACCACAATGTCTATGATCTTCCCCCAGCCTAGGGATTCTCCATTCTTCACCACTTCCATGGCCTGTTTGTAAGAAGAAATTGACAACTTCTTCTCTTTCTCAGCAAGAATGGCATCCTCTACCTTGATGGTCTCAACATCCTGACTTGGTGTTTCAAATTTTTCACCGTCCATTTCGACTTCCGTCATTCTCCGGATCGTTTTCCCCATCACTACACACCCCTTTATGGTGACAGCCGCACAACAATTATCAACACTAGGGAAAGCTCCTCTCTTCATCATATGTTTTGGGACCACAGACATTGGATTTTTTAACTGATCTCCCTCAGTCACCTCTAGTCCTCTCTTGTCCTTTGACATCACCTCCACCCCCACAGGACCCTGCATCGGTACGGGGTTAGTATTAACATTCAGTGTTGGCGTCAAACTGATAGCCTTAGAATCCACCATATCCTGGACGACGTGCTTGAAAGCTCTACAAACCTCAATGCTATGTCCTGGTGCCCCAGAATGGAACTCGCACCTGGCATTCTCATCATAGCTTGGAGGCCTCTGTCGTAGTTCTACAGGAACCAATATCCTTGGCCGAACTAACCCAAGATCCCTTAACCTCTTGAACAGAAGAGCATAAGTCACAGGTGGCTTATCAAATTGACGGTCCTTCGTCCCCTTCTTCACTTGGCTCTTAGCTTTCTGTGCTTTTTGTTGAGGTAGCGGTTGTTGCTGTTGTACAGGTGGATTACCGACAGGAGTGGTTGCAGTGGCAGCATAAGGGTGGTAACGATCCTTACCGCGCTCTTTTTTTGCCGGCATACCACTTGACTCAACCTCCTTCTCGGGTTGACCATTGCCAGAGGGCTTCTTTACTACAGTGCCAGAGGGGTTTTTTACTGCGGACGACGAATCCTTTCCCTGAACTTTCTCCTTTATCATCCAACCTTCAATCCTTTCTAATCTCTCAGCCATGGATTTCTGCCCTAAGGCAAGCCCTTGCACGACTATGAACAACTCCCTCATCGTCTCTTTCAGTTCGAGAATGTCGGCGTTGGGTGGATCCATCAGCTTGGATTTGTTGAGTCTGACTGGATATCTGAACGGAAGAGCTATGCGCACCGGTTGAATACTGACACCTACAAAACAGCAAACAGGTTAATATGACTCACGCATGCAATGTCTATCCGTACTAGGAATATTCTGTCCTTTGATTCTGGTTTCATCGAGACAGATAATATTTCATCAATAACATTCTGACATCTGGATGTCTCTCAACCTGAATCTCAATAAAAAATAATGGACCTTGAATACGGATAGACATGGGTTAAATGCATATGAATGCGAAATAGGAATGATGCAAATGCATGAATACAGGTCACTGTGCCATCTTCCAAGTCATCTGAAGACCCATTAAATCTTTGAACCAATCACAGTCATCTGATGGACTAAGTCACCATAATTTCGACTTGGGAAGTTCCGAAATAAACGGAACCGGAGATTACATCACTATCATCACAGGAACATCCACTGAACGGACGACAACCAGATCCTCTGAACAAGTACTCTCAAATTCAACCCGGGGATCCAAAATTAACGGAACCCGCTGATAGATATCACGGACAGAATTCCGGCGCGACAGAAGTAAGTACCCATAAATTCATCTGAACCAGAGTCACCATCTGTACCTGCAAATGATTCAATCCCTCCCCACTCACGGGTGTCATCTAGGTCAGGGTAAGGTTAAGAGAAACGCAGGATAGATAACCCTTTCAAGAATATCATCATATACACACCAGATGTATGTAACGATAATACCCCATCAGAGTCTGAACTGCTCGTGATATCATGTTCCGCTAAGTGGCGCAATACCACCCGCTTCCCATGAATCACTCTATTCCTAGGTGTCCTAGAGTTCACTCATAGCCTTGGTATTGGGCCTTTTACCGCATGTAACTCCCACCCCAACAAAGAGACAACACAACACAGCCAGCACAGATGAATATGAATGAATGCAGACATAAATGCAAACAATAAATGCAAACAATAAATAAATGCATGCAATAAATGAAACAGCAAAAGCAACCAAACCCTATCCTAGAGAACGCTAGGAGAGACTCGCTTAGGGAAGATGGATCAGCAAGAGGTCAACTTCTCGGTAGTCCCCAGCAGAGTCGCCCGCTGTCGCATTACGCGAAAAACTGGCGGGAAAACGAAAATAACAGAGCCGCCACCGTGCGTTATTTATCCCAAAAGAGGGAAAGGAAACGCTCGAAGTAAACCTGGAAAAGACATGGTCTCGCGACTAGAGAGAGATGGGATCGGGAGTCGGTTATGCGAAAGGAAGGTATTAGCACCCCTACGCAGCCGTCGTACTCGACGGGATCCACGCTCAAAAGAAAGAATAAGGTTGCTAAAAACTGCTCAAACACTGCACAAGGCTGGAAGGAAACACAGAACGACAAAAGAAACTAACTCGGCAGGATATCGCATCCTGGGCCTACGTAGTTTGTCAGGCACAGACATCAGAGTCGACGTAGTTCGGGACAAGGGGAAACGTGCTCGCTAGGATGTCGCATCCTATGCATACGTATCTTCTCTGACTGGAGAAGAATCTGAGCACTCGTAGCTCGGCTAACGCACGCCAAACAAAACCACATAGGAAACCGACTGCCAATTGCTGGACTTATGTCAGACTCCACACAAACAGGCAAACATGGAAACCGAATGCCAATCACTGGGCTTACATCAGACTCCGAACCAACAAACACACACTGGAAACCAAATGCCAATCGCTGGGCTTACATCGGACTCCAAGCACACAACAAACACAGGAAACCGACTGCCTATCGCTGGACTTTCGTCAGACTCCAAACACACACAAAGGGGTTGCAAAAGAAGAAGGGCGCCCGGAGAGATCAGCTCATCTCCTGCCTACGTACCTCATCTGGTATGAGGATCAGGGCGACGTAGTTCTCCTGTGCAGGGAAAAATGACTAGCCTAACCAGATACAAAGGGAGACACAAACTACTAGGGAGACTACGACTCGAGCCTAGAAGTTGTCATGCATACGATCCCTAAGTTAAGGTTTCTATCTAACTTGCATAGGGAGCAAGCTATCCTAAACAACACAGGCAAAGCAAACATACACACAATTAGGACACTATATACAAACAAAGTGGGCTCACACAAGGTTAGGCTGTGAAACACAAGCCAACTGGAATCGGGTGTAGTTAGCTCTTAACCCTAACATTGAGAGTTAGGGTGAAGGAGATGAAATGGGAAGTGAGGGTAAGACCTCACAGCTCTTATCCCTGGCCTGGGAGAGCCCGACTCAAATAGAAGGTGTGGGAGTTCAGAATGTAGGAACTCTTCTCCACATATGACTGACACAACTGGATCTTGGGTTAATATCCCCAATGCATCAACACAATGGTGTGAGCAAGGTGGATGACACACTGAATAGCAGGGGATGGATTGCACGTCCCTTGTATCTGCCAATGCCTCTTCACTTAGGAGGTCTTTGATATGTACAGGGACAAAGATAAACAAACACAAGCATTGCCTCTTAAGAAGGGCTTCAGACAGGTGCCTGCCCACATAACAGGACAGGTCTGCCCAGCGGAGTTGTGATTGTTTTCCAAGTCTGAAGTTGTCTTCCCAGCAGAGTTTGTGTTGATGGTTTTCCCTCAGCGAGGTCCCCAAGCGGATCGGGTTCGGTGGGGCTATCCCCAGTAGAGGTAAGGATTGGTTGCCTCCTCTAGCAGAGTAATCCCAAGCAGTTCGGGTTCGATGGAGGTCGTCTCCAGCAAGGTTGTCTTTCCCTAGCAGGGTGGAAATGGACGTGGTATTGAAGTCTTCAGCAAAGTTCCTAGAGCTCTCCGGTGTTGTCTCTGGAGGAGACGTGTTTTTATGCATTCATCATTTAGATAAGCATAGCATATTGCATCATTAGTGCGTAGCATTTCCATGATCATGGGGCATTGTGTAAAAAAAAAAAATAAAAAAAAAAAAACTCATGCATCGACATTGCAAACATATCCATTAGCCAGGCCGTGGTGATCATCCGAGAATGGGTCGTTGGAAAGAGTTTAGCATCGCTTGGATCGATTTCAGAATTGGGTTCCCCAGCAGGGTTGAGAGAAGTGTTTCCCCAACAAGTGACTCCGTAGTTGAGCGGGTATCCCCAGTAGATCCTCCCCAAGCAGATGTAGGTGTGTCTGATCTCTCCATGTAGAGTTGACCCCTTAAGCAGAAAGTGTCTGTCGTTTTCTTCTGCACTCCCCACGAGTTGTATCCTCGTGGATGACGGTTGTTTCCGTTCCCTCCCCTTGGGATGGGTTTTCCCCTAGTGAGTTCTTTCCTCATTAGGATGAGTCTTGATTCAGTTTGCCTCTTTGGAATGATCCTAAATTGACTTCCTTGTGGCTGTCTCTTGTGCTTCCCTGTGGTACATATGAGTAGTTGCTCACTAACCGGCACTCATTCGTCTCGTCCTCAGCGGAATTTGTGGCTTCTACCTACAAACCGGTAGTTGTAAGTCCTATCTTTGTGGTCTTCTACTTGTCAACCGGTAGATGTGAATCCTCTGTTCTCCCCTTCGTGGAGTCAACCCTTTGTGCTCATCCTAGTGATGACGGTTGCTTTTCCGTGGTTTTCTGCCTACTAACCGGTAGATGTAATCCCCTCTTTGTGGTTATCATTATCCATTTGGAATTGATATTCCCATCCTTTCGGATATTTGCTCCGAGTCAGCAACTTTATCCCTTTTGATTGGTCATCTTTGCATACCTACTCTGGTACCCCGATGCCTTTCTTTTCGGTCGATTTATCCTTTAACAACCAACCCGGTTAGGATAATCTTCCATGCGAGGGTATTATCTATGTTTTGACGGCTATAGATAATATACCTCATGCGCTCTTTGGTCAGTCTTTTGATTGTTTTCACAATCAGAGTAAGATTCGTATTCCTTTGTTCGGAATCGAATGTCCATCCTTTAACAAGATTGCTTTGCTCGCTCTCTTCAGGATGTTGAGTGTTTTGGAATACACACCAATTCATGATGTCGGTCGATCTGTCCATCTAACAACAACCAACCTGGTTATGGATAATCTTCCATGTGAGTATGTTATCTACGTTTTGACGGCTATAGATAATATATGTCATGCGCTCTTGGGTAAAAGTTTTGACCTCCCCAGCTGAGTAAGATTCGTATTCCCTGTGGAATCGGATGTCCATCCTTTAACAAGATCGCTTTTCTAGCCCTCTTCAGGATGATGAGTGTTTTGGAACACAAACCAATTCACGCTTCGGTCGGTCACCCGTTTCATACCTACAACCCGGTATCCTTGGTGTTCCTTCCTGTTTGCTCGCTGTCGTGACCTTGATCCCCAGTGAGATCCCCTGCAAGTGTGTAGCTTTGCCCAGACATGTAGATGTCATTATCCTATCAGCACCCGCGTGTGTTATTTCTTTGGTGTCGGTAAACACCATCTTTCGGTGGTTTCTCAGTCATGCGTAGTGTCTGGTCTTCTTTGGTGTCGGTAAACACCATCTTTCGGTGATTTCCCAGTCATGCGTAGTGTCTGGTCTTCTTTGGTGTCGGTAAACGTCATCTTTCGATGTTCTTAACGTCGTGTTTTGTCCCTAGTGAAGAGTTTCCTCCTCTCCGTTGGTGTCGATAAACGTCGAGTTTTTCCTAGTTATTCGTTGATATCTAGTGGTATCTCCTTCCCTAGTGAAGCATTCCTCCTCTCCGTTGGTGTCGATAAACGTCGAGTTTTTCCCGATCATCCGTTGATGATTTGGTTGTGTTCATTATCCCCAGAAGTTTCCTCCTCTCCGTTGGTGTCGATAAACGTCGAGTTTTTCCCGATCATCCGTTGATGATTTGGTTGTGTTCATTATCCCCAGAAGTTTCCTCCTCTCCGTTGGTGCCGATAAACGTCGAGTTTTTCCTGTGCGTCCGTTGACGTATAGTTGCTTGTTCCCCACAGATCATTTGGTAAAGCATGATGATTCCCCTCAGAGTTACCTCTCCGTTGGTGTCGATAAACGTCGAGTTTTTCCTAGTCGTCCGTTGGCGCCTAGTTGTACCCTTCCCCATGCAGAGCTACCTCTCCGTTGGTTTCGGTAAACGTTGAGTTTTTCTCATTCGTCCGTTGACGTCTGATTGTATATCCTATTCCCAGTCATTCGTTAATGTCTGGTTGATTCCCAGCCAGAATCCCCAGTAGAGTCGTTAGTGACGTCCTATTTGGTTTCCGGTTGTTGTACCCTTCCTCAGTGAAGTGGCTTCTCCCTTTCGTCCGTTGGCGTCTGGTCGAGCTTTCCTGGTCGTCCCCAGTTGGTTCTCCTTCTCCGTTGGTGTCGATAAACGTCGAGCTTCTCCCTTTCGTCCGTTGACGTCTAGTCGAGTCTTCCCAGTTCATCCATCGTTCGTTGATGTCTGGTCTCCTTCTCCGTTGGTGTCGATAAACGTCGAGCTTCTCCTGTTCGTCCGTTGACGTCTGGTCGAGTCTTCCCAGTTCATCCGTCGTCCGTTGATGTCTGGTCTCCTTCTCCGTTGGTGTCGATAAACGTCGAGCTTCTCCCGTTCGTCCGTTGACGTCTGGTCGAGTCTTCCCAGTTCATCCGTCGTCCGTTGATGTCTGGTTACCTCTCCGTTGGTCTTGGTAAACGTCGAGTTTTTCCTGGTCGTCCCTAGTTGGCTTACTCCTCTGTTGGTGTCGATAAACGTCGAGCTTCTCCCTTTCGTCCGTTGACGTCTGGTCGAGTCTTCCTAGTTCATCCGTCGTCCGTTGATGTCTGCTCTCCTTCTTCGTTGGTGTCGATAAACGTCGAGCTTCTCCCGTTCGTCCGTTGACGTCTGGTCGAGTCTTCCCAGTTCATCCTTCGTCCGTTGATGTCTGGTCTCCTTCTCCGTTGGTGTCGATAAACGTCGAGCTTCTCCCGTTCGTCCGTTGACGTCTGGTCGCGTCTTCCCAGTTCATCCGTCGTCCGTTGATGTCTGGTTACCTCTCCGTTGGTCTTGGTAAACGTCGAGTTTTTCCTGGTCGTCCCCAGTTGGCTTACTCCTCCGTTGGTGTCAATAAACTTCGAGCTTCTCCCTTTCGTCCGTTGACGTCTGGTCGAGTCTTCCCAGTTCATCCGTCGTCCGTTGATGTCTGGTTATCTCTCCGTTGGTCTTGATAAACGTCGAGCTTCTCCCGTTCGTCCGTTGACGTCTGGTCGAGTTTTCTCCTTCTCCGTTGGTGTCGATAAACGTCGAGCTTCTCCCGTTCGTCCGTTGACGTCTGGTCGAGTCTTCCCAGTTCATCCGTCGTCCGTTGATGTCTGGTTACCTCTCCGTTGGTCTTGGTAAACGTCGAGTTTTTCCTGGTCGTCCCCAATAGAGTTACCTCTCCGTTGGTTTTGGTAAACGTTGAGTTTTCCCATATCGTCCGCTGACGTATGGTTGTATCCCGTCCTGGTCGTCCCCAGTAGATTTACCTCTCCGTTGGTCTTGGTAAACGTCGAGTTTTTCCTAGTTGTCCGTTGGCATCTAGTTGCGATTCCTGTTCCCATTCATCGTCTTGAGATGTCTGGAGGTGGTTGCACCTTTGAGAAGAAAAAGAAACAGAAAAAAAATCAAAATTCCCAGTAATAAATATCAGAGCCCAATGGACGTTTCCGTTGGTGGATCCCTGTATTGTGCAAATTTCTACGGTTCTTGGTATTCAATCCCTATTTACCCTGAAAGTCTGACAGCCGTTGCTCTCATCCGTTTGGGTTCCCAGTTGATTGAATAGGGGCAGCTGTAGCACCTCAAATTTGCACCTACCTTGTGTACATACATTTTCATATTAGGTCATTAACATAACATAGTCCACTGCATAGCATTGCATTGTCCTTTGCCCAAGTGCAAGTCAACAGACAAGATTAGGTCAAGATGATCAAGAGGTCAGTCAATCAAGCAAGCAAGTGCATTTTTCAATGAGACAAAGCCCTATGGTTGGTTTATCAAGTTCATATGATTCAAGGGTCATTTTGAAGTGGATTGGCCAAAGATTGGATGATCAAAGCTCAACAGTCAAGCTGGATTTCATCTGAAACCCTAGGAGGTCAACTGTGGTCAACTGTGGTCAACTGTGCCTGATTTTATGGATTTGAAGGTGGGAGATGGTTTGAAAAGCTTCATTCATGTCCATACAAGTCTTATTTGACATATCAAAGATCAAAGATTGAAGAATTTGAAGTCAGATGAAAAGTTTCCAGAAATAGCAAGTGACCTGTAATTTCAAACTGCCCAAAATGGAAAGTTCTTCTCCTCAAATTTACATCATCATAAAAGTTTCAAATGGAATTTTGTCCAACATGAAAGTTGAAGATCTTGATCTCACCTTTCCAAAAAGTCCAAGAACACTCATTTCTCATGTGTGGTTGGCAAGTTATGATCAAATCATTTTCAGAAAAAGTTGAAATTCAAAGTGCCATAACTTTTGAGTGGAAAGGCCAAATTGGGTGATTCTTTTTTGAGCAAACCACATTTGACATGAACTTTCATGATGCATCATCACATTTCATCAAAAATCATCATAGCAAAAGTCCATTTTTCAAGTGTTCATTTTGCATTTTGGTGGGAAAAAAGGTGTTTTTGAAAAATACATGTCATTTGCACTTCAAACCATTTCCAACACATTCTAAATGGAAAATGTGACTTGTTTCAGCTGCACTTTTACTGTTCCATTGGCTTTAATTGAAAAAGGGTATTTTGGCCACTTAGTTTAAAATTGCATTTTTGCTAATCCACTTGAATTTGCTTAATCTTGATTAACAAATTGGATTAGTGCATCATATAAGTTCCTAATTGTAACTGTTTCACATAATCACAATTCATTTTCTCAGATCCAAAGCAAAATTCTCTAAATTCTCTCAACTTTTCTCACACTTTTTTCACTTTGATTCATCAAATTTCACTGTGCTTCGTGCTTGTTCTTGTGTGGTTTATCATTGGCAGGTACTATTGATCATCTGTTGGAGGAGAAATCGTGAAGGACTTGGCTAAATCGTAACTGTTGGAACCTTGCTCATCCATGGCATCTTGAAGTTTCTTCATCATCAAGCACTACTGAGCTATGATCCTCGGTTCATTCATCTTCTACATCCTTAAGGAACTTCTGTTTTCACGCTTCACATCCAAAAAACGCCAAATCACGAACTGCATCATCACTAAGGTCAGAACTCGATTGACACGATTCTTGAAATTATGATATGGCTTTGGTAGATCGTTAATTGCTGAGCTTGCTGCAAGTTGAATCGTGTGATTTCATTAGGAATTGATCTAGTTATTTGGATTTGAAGTTTGGATGTGAAACTTGATTTTGCTCGATCTGTGAAGCATGAGTAGATTTAGGTTAAATGCTTGCTGGTTTGATGTTCTACATGATGTGATGATTCGATTGGTATATGGCATGATAATTTTTGTGAAAATTTGTTCATGAGCATGAAGAACATGAAGAACACGATGAAGGTGTTCAAAATCGTTTTCCAGAACTTCATAGATCTGCATTTCCTGTGTTTGCTTTCAAATTCATGTTTCCCGCGCCTGGTAGCCATTCACGTGAGGACACCTCACTTAATGAAACGCAGAGTGTCATTAAGTGAGCAGCATAATTACACAAATGTCATTCGCTGCATCATTTTCATTTTTTGTTTTTAAATGTTTATTTCATTTTCATGATTAAACTTCAAAAATCATAAATAATTCATGGATGATCCAAATTGTGTGGGAATTTTTGCATTCATCTCCATTTTTCATCTAGTTTTTTATAGGTATGATAACATAAGTTGTGCACGGATGGTTTTTATTTTGGTCTAATGTATTTGATCATGTATGCCTTTTGCCTATGTTTTTCCATTTCATTCCTGAAATCTTGATGCCTGCTCCAAAATGCTTGAAATTTTATATGCATGATCTAGACTCTTTCCTGGTGATTTTTATATGTGGTTTGTAATTTTTGAGTTCCTGGATTGAGAGTTATGACATGATCTTTGGAGTGTTACATTTTGTGCCATGCCATGCTTTGTGCATCTTCTTGATTTTATTTTCTATGCTTGTTAAACTTGAATTGAGCTGGATTTTTGCATGAGAATACTTGTGAATGTTTAGAATACATGTGAATTTTTCTGGAATTTTTGAAGGCATTTCCTATTTGATTGAGATTTTATTTTCTGTTTAGTCATTTGTTGACTTTTTGTGATACATGTTCCCATTTGATTTGTGAAATTCTGGTTATTAATTGGATGGATGTGAAATTTGGCATGAGTATTGTGGACATTTTGAAGTGAATCTTGGCTTTGGTCCCATTCATTTATCATGATTTATCTCTGTTTTATGATTGGTTGAAGTTGACGCTTGTTTTGATGCCATGTATGAGCTTGTATGAACTTGTGTTGACTTTATGAATTTCATTGACTTGCTTCCCTTGATCCAAATGAGCTGAAATTTGGTATGATTGACATGTTATGAATGCTGCAAGATCATGAATTTTTTGAGGATTTATTGAAGTGTTTTGGTATTGATTTGATTGTGATCATTCTGTTTGGTCCTTTGAGGTTCTAGATTGCATGTTTTGTGCCTTTTCCTTCATGAAATGATAATGATGAATGATATGAATGTGAAACCACTTGGATTGGATTCCCAATTGTTTAATATTGGTTTTGATCAATTTTCACTAGTTGTTTTGAATTTTTCACCTCCTTTTGACCCTAGGCTTGTCCTGGTGGTCTTATTTCTCATGTTTGAGTTTGCTTTTCAGGTTAGAAAGCAAATGCTTTAAGGAGATTAATGCAAGTTGATTGAGTTTGCTTGATTGTTATGAACTAACTTGTTCTATTTTGTAGGATGCTTAGCTCACTTGCTTTGGGCTTGTGCTTGGCACATGTGATTGATAGTGTTGACTGTTGAGTCTTATTTGCTTGTTTTGACTTTGTGATTGGTATACTGGCTGTATTTGATTGATTTCAGGTACATTAGTTGCTAATAGTTCTTTGAGAACTTGCATTGCTTTGCTTGATAGCATTTGCATTGAGGTATAGCACCTTCTTTTCTCCATGTAGTCTGGAAGACCTGGCTTGTTACCTAGCCAGGCACCTGTCTGAAGTCCTCCTTAAGAGGCAATGTTTGTGCTTGGTTATTTTTGTCCCCAAGCAGGTAAAGACCTTTGTGAAGGCAATTGGCAGACACAAGAGGTGTGTAGTCCACCTCCTTCTATTCGGTTGAGTCGTCCCTTGGCTCACATCACATGTTGATGCCTTGTGGACATTAACCCAAGATCAGTTGAGTCAGTGTCATAAGTGTAGAAGGGTTCCCACTTTCTGGACCCACACTTCATTGTCTGAAGCTCTCCCTGACCAGGGATAAGAGCTGTGAAGTCTAATCTTCACTCACCTTTCATCTGGCTTCACCTTGACTCTCAATGTCAAGGTTAAGAGCTAACATCACCCTGATACAGTTGGCTTGCTCTTGCAGCCTTACCCTTGTTTGAGCCCCACTTGTGTGTATATAGTGTGTGCTATTTGTGATTGTTTGCTTTGTTGTTTGAGCTGAATAGGATAGGCTTGCTCCCTGTGCAAGTTAGCTAGAAACCTTGACTTAGGGACGATTTTGCATGATAACATCTAGGCTCGAGTTAGTCTCCCTAGTTGTGTCTCCCTCTATTATCTGGTTAGGCTAGCCTTGTGTCCCTTCGTAGGGGAACTACGTCGCCCTGATCCTCATACCAGATGAGGTACGTAGGCAGGAGATGAGCTGATCTCTCCGGGCGCCTTTTTTGTTTTGTCTTTGTGTGTGTCAGGAGATGGATGTAAGACCAGCGATTGGCATTCCGTATCCTCTTGTTGTGTGCTTGGAAGCTGATATAAGTCCAGCGATTGGCATTCGGGTTCCAGTGTGGGTGTGTTTGGTTCGGAAGCTGATGTAAGTCCAACGATTGGCATTCGGGTTCCATGTTTGCCCGTGTTTTGTGTAGGAGTTTGACGTAAGCCCAGCGATTGGCAGTCAATTTCCTGTGTTGTTTTGTTTGTGTGCGTGAGCCGAGCTACGGATGCTCTGATTCTTCTTCGTCCGAGAAGATACGTATGCATAGGATGCGACATCCTAGCGAGCATGTGTTTTCCCCCGGTCCGAACTACTTCGACTCTGATGTCTATGCTTGATAGACTATGTAGGCCCAGGATGCGATATCCTGCCGAGTCAGTCTTGTTTGTTTTCTTGTGTCTCTTTCAGCCAGTGTTTGTTTGTTTATGAGCAGTGTTTTAGCAACCATTTACCTTCCTATTGTGCGTGGATCCCGTCGAGTACGACGGATGCGTAGGGGTGCTAATACCTTCCTTTCGCATAACCGACTCCCGATCCCATTCTCTTTGGTCGCGAGACCATGCTTTTTCCAGGTTTACTCTGAGCGTTTCCTTTCCCTCTTTTGGGATAAATAACGCACGGTGGCGGCTCTGCTGTTCTTGTTTCCCGCCGGTTTTTCGCGTAATGCGACACCAACAATGTCATCACTCCTACTTTTGGCATGGGAGAAGGGTTTTTAAACAAAGCGATCATTACGTTGACTTGTGGATAACTGTAGGGATATCCATAGCGACCCAATTATTGCAGATCCCTCCAGGGATGATGAAATTGTCAACGTCCTCTGCATCCTCTTCCAAGACAGCAACAACTTCTTCATCTTGACCGGTGTGGATGAAACCTCCACTCTTGAATATCTCTTTCTCACTGAAGACCTCAGAAGAAAAGCCAATGCCAGCCCGGGACTTATTGTCTTCTAGCTCGATCATTTTTCCTAAGCCTGCAGTTGCACCACACTCAATGGCCAACTTCGCATCTCTATAGGAAGTAAATGAAGGAGTTCTCTTCTCAATAGGCTCAACTATAGATAAATCTTGGAAAGAAGTTCCATCTTCATCCTCAGCATCTATGTATGAGAAGGAAGACAAGTGGCTAACAAGGAGAGCCTTTTCTCCCCCTACCATCACTAGTTTCTTATTCTTCACAAACTTCAGCTTCTGGTGTAGGGTGGATGTCACGGCGCCTGCCTCGTGAATCCATGGTCTGCCTAAGAGACAGCTGTACGATGGGTGAATGTCCATAACCTGGAAGGTAATTTGGAAATCACTTGGTCCAATCTTGATTGGGAGATCAACTTCCCCAATCACTGTTTTACGCGACCCATCGAAAGCTTTCACAACAACTCCACTTTGCCTCATGGGAGGCCCTTCATAAGACAGTTTTGTAAGAGTGGATGTCGGCAATACATTTAGTGATGACCCAGTGTCCACCAGCACATTGGACATGGATTCGTCTCTGCAGTTCATGGAAATATGTAAAGCCAAGTTGTGGTCTCTTCCCTCCTCAGGGAGATCAGAGTCATAGAAACTCAAATTGTTAGAAGCAGTAATGTTTGCAACAATACTATCGAATTGTTCTATTGTGACATCATGATCTACATATGCCACATCCAAAACCTTTTGCAAAGCCTCTCTATGTGGTTATGAATTTAACAGCAATGACAATACTTATATTTTGGATGGCGTATGTAGAAGCTGATCTACAACATTGTACTCACTTCTCTTGATTAGCCTCAACATTTGATCACATTCTTCTTTCACATTGCCACCAGGGCCAACAGGAGTAGGAGTTTTCAGTACAGAGGAGGGCTTAACAGCAAGTGCCGGATTCAGAGTGCTCACAACATTCCCAATCGGGCGTTCAGCAAAATCAGCACTATCCTGGGGCTTGGGAGGTGCTGAAAACACACGACCGCTGCGGGTCAAACCACTTACATCTGCGATATTAACAACAGAGGAGGATGGTAAAGACACCTCTTCCCCATCTTCTACAGCAACAGCGTTGTAGCGATAGGGAATTGCTTTTTCGGAAGAGTATGGTACTGGACCAGCAGGCTTAATGATAAGAACAGGAGAAACCTTCTGCTTGCTACCATCATACTTGATGATAACAGGTTCAGGTATCCGGAATACTAGGGAAATCACGTTGACCTTAGGCTCATCTTCGTCAACATTCCTATTCTGAAGGATCTCAATAACTCATTCTTCCAGCATTTCCTGGAGATCTTCACACACCTGGCGACAACCCAATCGGTTAACAGAGCAGACTCGACATCTATCATGGTCGTGCTCATAGTGAATATAGTCACATAGAAAACGGTGCATCTCGACTAGAGACTGTCGAATATGACTGACATATTTCACTTTGTACTTGCCAGGGCAACCCTGGACCATGTTGACAAATTTCCCATGCTCAGGCAATGGGTTCTTCTTCACACTAGGACCTACGTCCTCAAAACACAGAATGCCACACTTCACAAGGTCTTGAACCTTGGTCTTCAAAGGATAGCAATTCTCTACGTCGTGGCCGGGAGCACCAGAATGGTAAACACAATGTAATTCGGCCTTATACCACCACTAGGGGTTAACAGGTATAGCCGGTGGGTCTCTCAGAGTAATCAACTTCCTCTCTATCAAAGAGGGATATAATTCTGCGTACGTCATTGGAATAGGATCAAAAGTGACCTTTTTCCTCTCGTAACTCGTGCTGGTTTGATTACTGTTTCGGGGCTGGTAGGCCTGCTGTTGTGGTCGATGCTGTTGTTGCTGATATTGTGGATGTGGTTGCTGATTGTTATTATGTTGTTGATACTATTGATTGTCTCTAAAAACAGGTGCTATATGAGCCACCAGGTGCTGGTTACTAGCGGGACGCACAATCTTCCTCCTCACAAAGGGTCTTCTGGGTTTCATATGGGAGGTCACAGCATGTGCCTCTCCATCTTTCTTCTTTGCAAACGCCCCATAATGTTTGGCAGAAGAACCTTCATCTCTGGTTAGACGTCCTTCTCTAACTCCTTCTTCTAGTCGCATCCCAATATTCACCATCTCGGTGAAGTCGGAAGGAGCGCTAGCAATCATCTGCTCATAATAGAATGAACTCAAGGTCTTCAGAAAGATCTTGGTCATTTCCTTCTCTTCTAGCAGAGGCACGATCTGTGCTGCCAACTCTCGCCACCTCTGGGCATACTCTTTGAATGTCTCCTTGTCCTTCTAGGACATGGCCCTCAATTGTCTAAACCCATATACCAACGCAGAGCGGCACCGGATAGACTGTCCTGAAAATAGTGGATGAGTAACTTGTCATTATCAGTCTGAGTTGACATTTTCCTGGCATACATGACCAGGTGGCTGAGAGGACAAGTATTTCCCTTGTACTTTTCAAAGTCAAGGACCTTGAATTTCACAGGAATCTTCACGTTGGGAACCAAACATAGTTTGGCAGCAGACTTGCCAAAAAGATCCTTTCCTCTAAGAGTCTTCAATTCCTTGCAAAGCTCGAGAAATTGATCGTTCATGGCGTCCATCTTCTCATAGACATCTGGGCCCTCAGACGGCTCAGAATGATAAATGGTGTTGTCTACCCTGGGCATGGTATGCACGACAGGAGGAGGAACAGCAAGGACCGGGCTAGATGCCGGCATAGAAGCAAAGGTTGGAGGCCGGTCAATAATAATGTAGGCAACAAACACAAGTTAAGAGTCTTGATTAGTGAACCAAGTCCCAACAACTTGCCATGCCAAAAAGAAAATGATAATTGATCTTGTATTGGTTTAAGTCCTTTGCATGATTTAAAAGATAACCTATCCTTAATGCAAAGTCATTCCATTGATCAATTGATCAAAATGAATTAGATTTGAATCAAGGAACGTTAAATCTCCCTAATCAATGCTAACTTATCAACCTTCAACTCATTGATAAAAAAGAAAAGAAGTAGAAGATGAAGAAGAAGATGGATAAGAGAAATGGAAATGACAAAAAATAAAGTGCATTAAATGAAATATCATATACCAATCCTCATATGTTGACCAATAACATTGAAGGTCAAGGTTAAACAACCAAAAACAGAAGTGAGATGAAGATTGGAAGTCAAGAAAAGAATAAAATATTTTTGGCATTTTTTAATATTTAAAATAACTTGAATTAAAATATTAAAGAAAGGTCAAACTTCAAAATCACTTCAAATCAACCTTGAAAGGTCCAAGTGATTTATCCTAAGTTCAACAAGGTCAAACAAAGTTTGACAAAAAATTTCAGCATTTTTAAAAGTCAAAAACTATTTTTAATCAATTAAAAATGAATAAAAATAACCTAATTGAACTAAAATCTCAAATAAATCTCAAATAAATTCAAAAATTGATGAGAATATTTTTCATAGATCCATCATCATTCAAATAGGTTAGGAAAATATTTTTGTATTTTTTGAATATCAAAAACTATTTAAAATGAATTAAAAATAACCAGAAAAGAGAAAATTCACAAAAAATATCAAACGAGAAAAAAAAATTATTAAAAATCAGAAATAGAAACTAGAATTTATTTGGGAAATTATGCAATTGGTCCCATAATTTTTGGATAAAAAATGAAAGAGATATGATTTTTTGAAATAAAAGGAATTTAAGAAAATAAAAACAGAAATTATAAAATGCAAAAAAAGGAGGAGCGTTGGATCTGAGCTCATTAATTGAGCTGGCAAATCACACGGTCCTAAGGCGCACGCCTATGGTGATCCTCAGTCAAAGCACGCACATGTGAAACAATAGAAAGTCATAACAAGCAATGGCTAAGATTCAATCTGGGAAATAGATCCAATGGCCAGGATTCAAATTGGAGATGATGAAGCCACCGGAGCCACCGTCTTCTTCGGTGAGCTTGGATTTTCCGGCCAAATTGCAGAAATTAAAAAGGCAACCAAAATGTGCGATCTATACATCATTAGAAAGCTGGGATGATGTACATCATCCCTATACCATCCATTTTCCTTCTAGATCTCTGTAGTATGAGAAATCAGAGATGGAAAAATCTGGTGTTCATCATGAACTCAATGAATTTCAAAAATTAAAATCATAAACATGATGCCTCCATTGAGAGGACTTCAGCCAACATACAAGCTAAGTTAATAGGTCAGTGGATTAAGAGAATCGAGGCAAATACCAGTTGGAATGTAAGCTTGACTTCTGGTGATTTCAACATGATGCCTTGCTTGCTTTGCTAAAACATAAGTTCAATGAGGTGTATGGTGAAGGTCTAGAAGCATTAGATCTAAGAATACAATCAGATGAAGCTGAATTCTAGATCTAAATTTTTTGAGAGAAATGCAATTGCATCTTTAGTGATGGTTAGGGAGAGAATTCTGCAGCATTTCAGGTTGAATTGGGGGTGTGAAATGAGTGGGATGAAGTCTCTATTTATAGAGAAAATGGCAAGAAGAGTGTGAGCAATCCGTGTGCATGGCATGTGAAGCTTCATTGCATGGGCTTGCATGATCATGCACAAGGCCCAAAAACAATGCCAAATGAACTCTGAGCATCAGCCAGATGGAAATGGACGTGTGAAATGCAAAGGCAATTGCTCATGTAACAAGATTTCAAGTGAATTCTCCATTTGTACCTAAACAATCATCTCTTCGAAAGTACCATTTACAAAATCCAAGCATAGGCATATGCGTAATGGTTGGAAAGGTATTTGTATGAGGAACAAATGTTATGTTGGGAAAAAACTCATTTGAAGTGTGTAAATTTATGAAATTTGAGTTTAAAGTGTGATGTGCAAAACATGTCAAGGCAAGGTTTCTAAAATTGGCCAACTTTCAAGCCCTTCTGTTTTGATGATGCAAGCTTCAAATGGAAAACCCTCCAACATCAAAGTTGTAGATCTTTTCAAGAAAATCAAAATGGACTTACATTTTTCATCATTTCGATTTTTGATGAAAGAGTTATGGGCACTTGAAGTTGGACTTTTTTTACTTTTAATGCATTTGTCCCAAAAGGACCTATAATGTCTTGCATTATCACATGTATTTCATTTGAGATTTTGAAATTTTATTCAACATAACATTTGAAGTAGACATCTCAAGATTTCCAATTCATTTGATCCCACCTCAAAATCATAAAAAATGGATGAGTTATGTGCTTTGGAAGTTGACCCACAATTAGGGTTTCAGTCAAAATGACCTATAATGTATTGGAATGACATCTGGTTTTCCAAGCTTCAAATAATTTTTTGATGAACATGAAAGTTGTTCACATTTTCCTTAAGAACATTTTGTCTTTTGGAACCATCTCTATTTGACCAACACATAAAAAGTTAGGTCTCAGTGCATTTCAAGATAGTTAGATGAATTGACTGATCAACTTCTCAAGTCCATGCCTCATATCTTGATGAATTGATGATTGAGGGCACTCAAATAAGTTCAAATATTCATGAAATGATGAATTAAAGGACTTCCCTTGATTGCATTTGACCATGTGCTGAGGTTGCTTCATGAGCAAGGCATTGTGGTGCACAGATGAATTAGGGCTTCTCTGGGGAACAAACCTCAAATCCTTTGACTTGCTTTGCTCAAAAATGATGAATTGAGATACTAGGGAGGCATATTTGATGGATGAGAGCTTTGGGAACTATTACCATGGTTGTTTTCATCTCCTCTTGACCATGTCTTTGTACCAATGGCCTCCTTGAAGCTCTTGGACCTTATGATTGCTCAAGCTACAAACCAAAGATGTTAGTGACATATTTTTGTGCTTTTGGTTAGTAAACAAGAAAAACAATGATATACAATTCAAGCATGCTTGGTGATCTCAAACCATTCTCAAGAAGTCCCACCCAAAGGGAAAAGGAACCAAGATGCTCAATGATCCTTGAGGCTATGCACTGCAATGTTATGATGCCATGAGGGATCTTAGGGACAAAATTGGGGTCTTACACCACTGAACGACAACTGGTCTAGAATAGGTATACCCACAAGATAAGCATACTCCTCAAGCATAGGAAAAAGTTGGAAATCCGGAAAAGTGAAGCAACGGTACAAGGGATCATAAAACTGCACTGTAAGACCCTAATTTTGTCCCTAAGATGCCTCATGGCATCATAACATTGTATTTGCAAAGCCTCAAGGATCATTGGTATCTTGGTTCCCTTTGCCTTTGGGTGGGACCTCTTGTGAGTGGTTTGAGATCACCAAGCATGCTTGAATCGTATATCATTGCTTTTCTTATTTTGTTTACTAACCAGAAGCACAAAAATATGTCACTAACATCTTTTGTTTGTAGCCTGAGCAATCACAAGGTCCAAAGCTTCAAGGAGATCATTGGTACAAAGATATGGCCAGGAGGAGATGAAAGCAAGCATGGTAATGGTTCCCAAATCTCTCATCCATCAAATATGCCTCCCACGGATCTCAATTCATCATTTTGATCAAAGCAAGTCAAAGGGTTTGAGGTTTGTATCCCAAGGAAACCCTAATTCATCTGATCATCAACAATGCCTTGCTCATGAAGCAACCTCAGCCCATGGTCAAATAAAATCCAGGGAAGTTTTTTAAATAATTATTTCATGCATATTTGAACTTATTTGAGTGTCCTCAATCATCAATTCATCAAGATATGAGTCATGGACTTGAGAAGTTCATCAGTCAATTCATATGACTATTTTGAAATGCACTGAGACCTAACTTTTTATTTGTTGGTCAAATGGACATGGTTCCAAAATAAAAAATGTTCTTAAGGACAATATGAACAACTTTCATGTTCATCAAAAATTTATTTGAAGCTTGGAAGGTCATCTCCCAATCCAAGACATTATAGGTCATTTTGACTAAAACCCTAATTTTGGGTCAACTTCCCAAGGACATAACTCATTCATTTTTTCTGATTTTGAGGTGGGATCAAATGAATTGGAAATCTTAAGATATCTACTTCAAATGTTATGTTGAACAAAAATTCAAAATCTCAAAGGAAGTACATGTGATAATGCAAAACATTATAGGTCCTTTTGGGCCAAATGCATTAAAAGGCAAAAAAGTCCAATTTCAAGTGCCCATAACTCTTTCATCAAAAATCTAAATGATACAAAATTTAAGTCCATTTTCATTGTCTTGAAGAGATCTAGAACTTTGATGTTGGAGGTTTTTTCATTTGAGGCATGCATCATCAAAACAGAAGGGCTTGAACATTGGCCAAATTTAGAAACTTTGCCTTTACATGTTTTGCACCTTGCACTTTAAACTCAAATTTCACCAATTTCCACACCTCAAATGGATTTTTGCCCAACATAATAAATGTTCCTTACATCAAAACCTTTCCAACCATTACTCATATGACCATGTTTGGTTTTGGCAATCGGTATTTTCGAAGAGGAGAAGCTTTTAGTTCAATTATGCATAACACCTCAATATTCCATGCACAAGCAATTACCATTCAGATTACACGTCCATTTCACTTTGGTATGATTTCAGATTGCATTTGGCTTTGGTTTTGGGCCTTGTGCAGGATCATGCAAGCCCATGCAAGGAATGTCTGATTTCATGCACACGGATTGAATCACCCTCTCCTTGCCATTCCCTCTATAAATAAAAGCTCTATTCCATTCAAATCTCATCCATGAATCAACCTGAAATGCTGCAGAACTGAAAATCTATCCTCTCACCAAAGAAGCTATTTCACTTTTCTTCAAATTTTTCAGATCTAAAATTCAACTACATCTGGTTGAATGTTTGGATCTAGAGCTTCTAAACCTTCATCCTTTACTCCATTGATGTTTTGTTTTGGCAATGGAAGCAAGGAATCGAGCTCAAATTTCCAGAATCCAAGGTTGTTCTTCAACTGGTTTTTTCATCGAAACTCGTCATCTATTTATCTATTTGCTTGGATTTTGCTTTGATTTGAGTACTTAATTGTTGAAATCCATGAAGTTCACTTGAATATCACAGAATTTCCATCTCTGATTTCTCTCAATATAGAGATCTAGAATGGAATAGAGTGATACAGGGATGATGTAGATCATCCCAGCTTTCCAATGATGTATGGATCGTGTATTTTGGTTAAGTTTTGGTTGTCTGCAATTTTGGCTCCATTGCCAATTTGAATCTGGATCGTTGGATTGAGTTTCCCAGATCTAATCCTGGACTTCGTTTGTTATGACTTTCATTTATTCATTGTGTTACGTGTGGACTTGGACCTATGGTGGAAGCGCGCTTCTGGAGCGTATGATCTGCCAGCTCAATTAATGAGCTCAGATCTAACGCTCCTGGTTTTTTTGAATTTCCAATTTTCTGATTTAATTTCTTTTATTTCCATTATTTTCAAAAATCAATATCTTCTTCATTTTTAATCCAAAAAATATGGGACCAATTGCATTCTTCTCCAAATAATTTCTAGTTTCTAATTTTGATTTTTAATATTTTTTATTTCATCATTTGATATTTTTTGTGAATTTTCTCTTTTCTGGTTGTTTTTAATTCATTTTAAATAGTTTTTGATATTCAAGAAATACAAAAATAGTTTCTCAACTTATTTGAATGATGATGGATCTATGAAAAATATTCTCATCAATGTTTTAATTGAATTGAGATTTATTTGATATTTTAGTTCAATTAGGTTATTTTTATTCATTTTAATTGATTAAAAATAGTTTCTGACTTTTAAAAATGCAAAAAAAAATTGTCAAACATTGTTTGACCTTGTTGAACTTGGGATAAATCACTTGGACCTTTGAAGGTTGATTTGAAGTGATTTTGAAGTTTGACCTTTCTTTTATTTTTAATTCGAGTTTATTTTAATATTAAAAATGCCAAAAATATTTTGCTTATTGTTTGACCTCCAATCTTCATCTCATTTCTGATTTCTCATTGTTTGACTTTGACTTTCATTGTCATTTGGTCAATACATATGGATTGGTACATTTGATTTCACCTTGTGCATTTTTTATCTCTCCATCTCCTTATCCATTCTTCATCTCCTTCTTCTTCTTCCTTTTTTCTTTTTGATCAATGAGTTGAAGGTTGATAAGTTAGCATTGATTAGGGAGATGGCTTTGCATTAAGGATAGGTTGTTTCCTAAATCATCTTGATCAATTGGTTAAGTGAATGGCTTTGCATTAAGGATAGGTTGTTTCCTAAATCATGCAAAAGACTTAAACCATAACAAGATCAATTCTCTTCTTCTTTTTGGCATGGCAAGTTGTTGGAACTTGGTTCACTAATCAAGACTTCTAACTTGTATTGTTGCCTACATTATTTTTGACCAGCCTCAGATAGTTGTGACTTCTACATAAGTCCAATTACGATTGCTTAACATAGCGCTAAATTTGCCTTATGGCACACTAACCACTAACTACTAACACTAATCACTAACAATTAACATTTACTTTATGCACTTTACCCTTATGCAATTTATCATTCTTGCACATCTTATTCATTTTCTTTTTCCTTTGCTCATTGGAGCACATGTTTATGTTAATGCCATTTGCCTTTTGCCCACTTGGGTATGTAATTGTGTATATATCTTTTGTGCTTGTGTTTGTCTGTTTGTTGTGAACCAAATGCAAAGAATTGGACAAAATGGACTTAGACTTTAGGACCTTACCCAAGCAAATGGAATTTGAAGAGCAACTAGGCATTGGGCCTTTAGAGTGCTATAAAAGTCAAAGAGCAACTAGGCATTGAGCCTTTAGAATGCTTAAGCTTGAAGATGAACATTGAAAGGACCATATTCTAAACTTCCACTTGTCCATTCTTTGATTGTATTATAGAACCTTTTGATGTGTGTTTTCTGTGTGGTAGGAGTTCCCATTTGAGCCTAATTGAGGAACCATTACCATGAGCTTTTAAGAGAGAGAGAGATCCAAGATGGATTGAGGAGTCTTTCTTAGAATTCACTTTGATTGTTGATTGCTTGAGTTTATGCTTTGTGTGATTGCTTATTCCAAAGGATGGGAGCTACTTGGATCATCAATATGATCTTAAGAGAGGAACTCCATTGTGGTTTTGTTTCTTTACCCCTCACCTTCTTGTATGCTTAGGACTTTAGCCATTCTTCTTCTTCTCTCCACTCTAACCCAAGCCAAAACTTTTGTGCAAACATTTAACCATTGTTTTCAAACATTAGAAACCTAAGCCTTATGCTTTTGATTTTCAAACATTCTTTTCATAACACTTATTTTGAATTGAACTTCTATGTCAACTTTGACCATTTTTGCAAATACTTTTCATTGGTAAATATAACCCATTCAGATATCTTTTGTGGTTTCAATGGCCACTTTCTTAATCAAATTTTTCATCACCTTTAGTCATTAGGTTTGAGTTATCCTTGAGGTAGATGTAATACTCACTTATATCCTTAGTGATGGACAATGAGCCTTCCATGCTTATTATAGGGTTAACCATTCACTAGCATGTTGAAGCTATCCTCACATGGTGGATTTGTGGTTTTAGGTTGAGTTTTCTCCCTTGGATAACAAAAGACCTTAAGGCTTTTGGACCAATCAATTCACCAACTTATTTTTTGAGATTTTTATCCATCCAAACACAAAAATGTAAATAAACTTGTATATTCTCTTCTCATCTCTTCAATCATGTTTGCACAAACAAAATTTTCACAAAAACAACAACCTTTACAACAAGTGTGAAAAGGGCTCCCTAGGAGTACCTAGGATGTTTTGGGTGCCTAACAGCTACGCATTACATAACCAACCCCCTTACCCAGATCTCTGTTT